>NC_039263.1:3916768-4051768 GCF_003368295.1 Carassius auratus
TATATATATATATATATATATATATATATATATATATATATATATATATATATATATATATATATATATATATATATATATAATACAAAAACCCGCAGTGTAAATATATTAAAGAAACATCTGACTCCATCACTTCCTCTTGGTATTGCATTGTGCACTATCATGTAACATAAATGGGTATAAAGTGTTAGATGTATTGAAACTAGGTTAAGGTTCATAAATTGTGTTTGGTTGTAGGTGTTGATCTTGGTGGGTGTCTGTGTAGTTTGTAGTTTGGTCGTGGTTGTTTGTCCAGTGGATATCCCATCACCCATCTGCGTGACCACCGTGACTGAGACTGCATGCTCTGGTGCTGAAAGGAACAGATAACCACAATGGGGATAAGTTTATTTGTACACAAAAAGACTGAAAGAAACAGACCACCCAGTTAGACAGCGACTACTAACAGTCTCTTTTTCTCACATACTTGCAGGCTTTCCCAAAATGCTTAAAAGGAGTACTTCCTAAAGATTTTCCTCTTTGCCTTCAACGATTTATAGCATTCCAGCACTTGTGTGTCTCTTAAATTACAGGTCCCTGGTTTCCTGGTGACGATGGATTCAGAGCCTGAGGAAGATGCTCTGTGTGATTTATAACTGTTCCAGCGTATTGTTTTTAGGCCCAATCCGAGTCATTTAGTGTCAGTGATGGAATAATTGCGCGTTCAGTGTCTTCAAAGCTTTGTTTTGGGGTGTAATTAAATATTTCATAGTGACATCTCTTTGGTGTTTCACCTTGCTGTCTTTGAATCCATAAAATAATGTGTGCATTTATGATATTGTCACTGTTCATTTCAGCCTCCCTTTTCACTTTATTATGATTCAAGACTTTTGGCACATTAAGCTCATTGGGATCCGTGGTAGTTCCCCCCACATGACTTGATAATATTTTTTTATATATAATAAATTGCTCCCTGGAGACACATAATGTTTATTGAATTGTTTGGTGCTATGATGCATTGCACATGTTAAGTAGAAATGAAATAATAAAAATCCCTAAATGCCCCAGGTCCTTTTTGAATGCCTGTCATCTACTAATACGAAACATGTGTCCTCCATTTTGTCAGTGTGATAACTAATCAGATGTCGTGGCCTTTGCCCCCTCTCGCCGCAGTGTCCGCGCTCGGACCACCAGACCTGGCTCAGGAGATGTGGCAGCAGTTGTTTTTCAAAGGTTTGTATATTTAGACAAAGCCTCCCAGAGCTGGAGTCCCCATGGCTGTGTTGGTTTGGAGCTGTGCGGAGCTGTGTTCAGTGTCATTCCCCACCCTTTGGGCCAAATGTGACAGATGCTTGTGTTTTCCTGGGCCAGGGATCAGATGTCAACTAGCAGATCATATATCAGGCCCACCTCGCTGGCTCTGGGTAGCTTCCAGCCCGGTTTTCTATGCCTGCTCAAGATGAGGTTCAAGATGTGCCAAACTGAATCAAACACAATGAAGATTAAACAGGTAATCATGCCCAAAAATATGGACACCCTTGGTAAATATGATCAAAGAAGGCTGTGAAAATCAATCTGCATTGTTAATCCTTTTGATCTTTTTAAAAAAAAAAAAAAAAAAAAAATCTAACCTTTCATTGGATAATAAGAATTTAAAATGAATTCTTTTTTAAACCTCCATTTGCCAGTTTAACAGCTCTAAATGTTCTCCTATAATGCCTGACGAGGGATCAGAGACCATTTCTTCATCCAGAATCACTTCAGACCCTTTAGGGTCCCAGCTCCATGTTGGTGGTGCTGCTCTTCAGTTCACCACACTCATTTTCTATAGGGTCAGAGGACTGGAATGGCTATAGCAGAAGCTTGGTTTTGTGCCCAGTGACCCATTTTTGTGTTGTTTTTGAGGTTTGTGTTTGGATTATTGTACGGTTGGATGATCCAAACATGGTCCATTATAAGATTTCTAACAGAGTATGTCACATTTAGATTTTTTATCTGTTGGTATTTGATAGAATCAAAGATGCCATGTATCTAAACAAGATGTCCAGGACCTCCAGCAGAAACATAGGCCCACAGCATCAAAAATACAGCAGTATATTTCGTTGTACACATGGGTTACTTTTTATCCCTGTTTTCACCAAACCCATCTGGAGTGTTTGCTGCTAAAAAGCTCATTTTTTAGTTATATCTGACCTTAGAAGCCCGTCCCATTTGAAGTTCCAGTCGCATCTGATGAATGAATATGCTGGAGTTTGTTTTTGGATGAGCTAGGAGAATTTTTCTTGAAACCCTCCTAAACAACATGTGCCGATTTTTTTTGACAAAGTTTTCTGACCCCGAGACTCAACTATTTTCTGCAATTCTCCAGAGAGTCTTTAGCCACTCAAACTGACCTCCTCAACGTGCATTAGGATGATATAGACACACGTCTTCTTCCAGGCAATTTCGTAAATTTTTTGTTGATTGGAAATTCTTAATTATTGCCCTGATGGTGGAAATGGGAATTTTCACTGCTCTAGCTCTTTACTTATAGCCACTTCACTTATTTGTGAAGCTCAATAATTTTTTGCTGCACATCATGTTTTCTTTGTTTTTTCTCATTGTGATGGATGATTAAGGGCATTTGGGCTTTGTTTTCTCCCCTATTTATATTTCTGTGAAACAGGAAGCAATGGCTGGATAATTTCATGTTCATAATCACCCTGGAGTACTCAAAATTGTGAATATGAATGGGAAGAATATATATATATATATATATATATATATATATATATATATATATATATATATATATATATATATAATCTTTTTTTGTGCAGCCTTAGAGAGCACCATGGTCTTATCAAAAAATAGCAAATATTACACTTCAGCAATTTTTTTTTTTTAAAATGTATAGATAGATAGATGTGGGTATTGTGTTTTTTCAGGATTCAAGTTTATCATGGAAGTTTCTGTTTGAGTGCAAACTGCACTGTAAATGAAAGTGAACAGTTCTGTGAGTGAATGGGTGTAAGTGGTAGTTACAGTAAGTACTTGTGAGTCATCGGAAATCACAGTGACCTGGATATAAATATGCAATTTGTTACATCCTCCAGTCTTCAATTGGGATAGTGTAGAGCTGGTGTCTCCAGCCCATGAGAGCCAGTGATCTGATGGACCAAACAAATGACAGATACAGTCGATGCCTTTGCTCTGAGGGATGGTATGAATGTGTGTGTGTGTGGGGTGGGGTTTTTGAGGGTGGGTGGTGTGTGTGTAGTCGATGGGGAGATGCTAGGTTGAAGTCCTAAGCATGGTGGAGGGTGGTGAGAGCCTCGCTGGCCACCCAAGTGGCAGAAAACCTGCATGTTTTCTGCTGACCCCTACACATTAACAGAACACTTCCTCAATTTGTCTTCAGTGTTCATGAGGCACAAACAAAATTTCCTCTCTTTTTCACCTTCTTTTAAGACGCCGCATCCCCCACAAGCCTCCTACAAATCCTCACGCCCACCTTCAGTGCACACACTTAACAATTAGTACTTTCTTACTGCTGAACAAAGACAGTATGGAAGCTGTGTGGCCTGTAAAGGCCAATAACCTCTATGACATGTGAGGGACTGTGTGCTCTTTCAAATGAACATACTGGCTGCTTTACAACACTCCCCAGGACACTCGCTAAATAATGTCCGAGCTTGTTTATCTCGCACGACCCCAG
Organism: Carassius auratus; assembly: GCF_003368295.1. Lineage (NCBI taxonomy): Eukaryota > Metazoa > Chordata > Actinopteri > Cypriniformes > Cyprinidae > Carassius > Carassius auratus. The sequence continues at coordinate 3,920,445 of NC_039263.1, forward strand.
CGAAGTTACAGCCCTTCGACTGGTGGCTCTGTTCTTTCTGTAAGAAATAAATCCAAGGACTAATCAAAGTACTTATCAGATTCTCGAAGATGTAAAGCACTATATGCAAGAGAAGATGGATGAATTGAAACCACCCAAAAACGTCTGAAATTTTGCACTTGTTAAATCAATAAGATTTCTATATTTCCAGCATTGTTTCATGCACCTGTGTATATATATATATATATACATACATGCACCCCAACATGCACTAAATAAGTAGAGAGAGATAAGTAAGAAAACAAAAGGGCCTGATTTCATCTTGCCACCTGCTAGTTTTGTCCAAACAATACCCCTGTTAAAGGGCCACAAACAAAGAAGGCTGAAAAAGTTTTTTTAAGCGAGCTATTCATTACGATGACAAAGGGCAAAGAAATACATTATCATAATTAATCTTATGTGTGGCTGTGGGTGGCGGGTCTTTCCCTTTTGAGACTGACGGACCCTTACAATGCCAACATGTACACATCAGTGTGTCACAAAGCACTTTCGGGGCTAAGAATATTTTAAGCTTTGTAAACATTTGCCAAACAACTCCTGAATGTTAGCTGGAGGCTAGTGTTTCCCCATGCCTTTATCCACATCAAAACAGTCAGCTACTGCCAATTTAAATATGTGAAATGTGTGTGTATGCGTGTTTTTATATATATATATATATATATATATATATATATATATATATATATATATATATATATATATATATAATACATTACATACAACAAGAATGTCTTTGACATCACTGGAATAAATTACATTTTTAAATATATTCAAATACAAAGCAGTTATTTTAAATAGTAAAAATATTTCACAATACTACTGCTTTCGCTGTATTTTGGAGTCTTCAGTGTCACATGATCCTTTCTTTGATGAATAGAAAGTTCAGAAGAACAGTATTTATCTGGTGTGTATATGTGTGTGTGTGTATGTATATATATTATATATATATATATATATATATATATATATATATATATATATATATATATATATATATATATATATATAAAATGTATGTATAAAAAATGTATGTATGTATATATATGTATATGTAAATATGTATATAGTACAGACCAAAAGTTTGGACACACCTTCTGATTCAAAGAGTTTTCTTTATTTTCATGACTATGAAAATTGTAGAGTCACACTGAAGGCATCAAGAGCTATTTGACCAAGAAGAGAGTGATGGGGTGCTGCGCCAGATGACCTGGCCTCCACAGTCACCGGACCTGAACCCAATCGAGATGGTTTAGGGGTGAGCTGTACCACAGATAGAAAGCAAAAGGGCCAAGAAGTGCTAAGCGTCTCTCGGGGAACTTCTTCAAGACTATTGGAAGACCATTTCAGGTGACTACCTCTTGAAGCTCATCAAGAGAATGCCAAGAGTGTGCAAAGCAGTAATCAAAGCAAAAGGTGGCTACCTTGAAGAACCTAGAATATGACATATATATGACATATACACACACACATATATATACACACACACATACATATATATGTGTGTGTGTGTGCATATATATGTGTATATATATATACCAAGCGTGCTAATGCTCACAGGTGTCAGCTACCATCAAAACCTACTTGGCTGGTGGTTTCAAAGCAATTCGTTCATGGTGCTGATGCCTTCATAAGATATATAAATTAAGCCCTGAAGCTTTTGGGGAAAATAAACACATCTTCTCCCGCAGAGCCTCTCAGCTGTCGTTTGATAGCCGTGCTTCATTCTGTTGGAGCTCACCTTTACATAAGCAGAGATGGGCTGGGGCCGTTTATGTTCAGGGTCTGTGTGATGGAAGATTTCTGGACAGCGCATGGTCATCTCCCTAGTTTATTTATCCAAGGCCTGTAGACCTCAGCTCGGACCTCCCTCAGTTTGTTAGGCTTAAAGGGGCCCCCTACCTCATGGAGCAATTCCTCAGATTCCACATTAGCTCTCATTCCCAGCTGCCCGTACCCTCATCAAATTAAACAATTTGGAGAAATGTGCTCAGTGCTGCTATAGTGTACATGCATGCATGCCATTGTGCTTCCCCAGTTCTTTATAGTAAAAAAAACTGTATTTGAAGTAATATCTTGACTGTAATCATATTGGAGTCAATAATCATCAAATGACAGGGGGAATAGGTCATGTAGGTCATAGGTCAATATGACCATTATTATATGGTAATTATAGTTTGTAAAAGGCCTTTGAACTCTATTGTACTGTAACTTCACACAAACCTCTATAATGTGATTGAATTCTCTGTGTATAATGTATATGTTTGTAAAGGTTTTTTTTTCCTAAAGAGATTAATTGCAACAGTATGCTTTGGTTCACAAAATCTGTGCATCTTATGTCTCATATGACACATTTATAAATGGAGCAATCTAGTGATTAAGTATATCACTAGAAGTAGCCTTGAAATGGACTTGACCCTGCCATTATGCAATATCTAAAACCATTATCCTAAACCTGGGGTCATCTACTGCGGGCAGATCTATCAAAGAATGACAAATGTAATTGTCGTCTTAAATTGTTGTGTTAAAAGTGGTGCCTGAGTCACAATGTGCATTGCTTGTTGTACATGTGGTTTGGTTTGTTCTTGTTTGTTTACGATTTATTTAACCATTTTGAATATAATTAGAAACTCTTAAAATTTTGTAGAAAAAGAAATGATTGTGTAAAGTCCCTAGTGTATCTTATAGCACACAAGAAATGCAAATTTTGGAATTTAATTTGGCATTGATTGCTTTGACAAGCTCAGCAAAGGACATATATTCTTTTTTATTATTATTATTCTAGCAAGTTTGTTGTTTTCAAAACCATGAAATCGGTTCATTTTGTTCATCTTTATTATTGTATGGTGTTGTTGTATTTTATATTTTGTTCACAATTACTTTTATTTTTGTAATTAAATATTATTTTATCGGATTTATTAAGAGCAGATTAATTTGTAAAGTCTCCCTCTGCATCCGACTGTCAGCATAAAAGAAAAGTGTGATAGCGTGTTAAAATACGAGCTGCGGCTATTGGGAATGTGCAGAGCGGAGCAGTAGTGCAGTGAAACAGCTCCTCTCGCACTTCCCCCTCCCGGCGCTGGTGTGAGGGGCTGCCTGCCTGCCTGGGTGGTCTCCCTCTCTCTCTACTTTGGTGAGCTGTTGCTTAGCAGCTAATAATAGGAGATGTTTGCAAAGTAATTTGCCCCTTCCTCGGCCAATGAGAACCAGAGCACTTTTCCATCAAACCACCCTTTTCAGGGTTTGCAAAGGCGCTACTTCAAATGTTACTGCAACAGGATCAGAGCTAGACTGGCGGAATCCGCTCGCCACTTTCTTCTGCTTTAAAACGAGTTACGCGCTATAGCTGGACGAATGAAGACTGAAGGATCTATACGGACTCGAGCACATAATGTTGGGATGGAGTTTGAAGACTTTGGCTCAAGGAAAGACTAGAGAATATTTCTTAAAGTTGAACCCGGTGGACGCGCGTGTCGCGAATCTTGGATTATTATTAATTTTATCGCTTTTGCCTAACGCGCCGCGTTTGCATTTAACTTTCTTCAGCGCTTCTTCTTCCTCCCGGTCGGACTATGGCCTCGGATCCCAGAGACCCGGGACCGGCTGGTGGTGTTTTAGGAGGTTTACCCCCAAGTTACAAACGCTCTTCGCCGCCTGTGAACTCTGATCTCCGGCGGAGACCCAGTTACTGCTATGCCGCCTTTGCGTTAAAACAGATTTCCAAGGTGACAAACGCTTTTCCGCTGGAATACACACAAACAACGTTGTTGTTCTTCGTGTCCGTGGTCTAATATATTTATATTTCAGGGAACGTTTAAGGACTTTCTTTAACCTAGTTTTAGAAGTGTTGCAGGGAATTTACTCTCTTTTTTACGCTAGTGAGAAGGAACTGATCAACACGCTACATATGCATATGAAATCGGTTCAGGAGGAGAGTAGACGACGCTAAATATGAGTGCGGACAGCGATTTCTATGAATGAAAGCCGAGTCTTCATTCATTTAGCTCTTCTGTCCGCGCGTTTTCAGGGTTTTTCGCGTTTAATTCGTCCCTAATGCCGACTCAGTGTTCAATCTGGTTGGTCTAGATACAATATAGCGTGTTTGTTTGACAATGCGCGCGTCCTGCTGAGGAATTCACTGATTAAGTTTGATCTGACAAAGCATCAGTGAAGCGCATGAACGCTTGGCTATGTGTCAAAACTCCCATGAGTGAAACCAAAACATGTCCAGTTATACTGCAGCTAGGACTGACAGTTCAAGGAAACTTTTGAGGTAGTTGCAAAGCCCGACCACACGAATCTACATTTTTGATCAAATTGCTTCTAAACGTGTTTGCTTTTCTGTTGCAGCCTGCCAGAAATGCTTACAAATTGACTTTCCGTGTAACATGCTGCTGTGTGATAACAAGAACCAAGTATCTTGAAACCGTTATAGTTTATTGCAAGGCATGTTTGACAGCTTTTAGTTGAGGTTACATGATCTAATGTGTTTTAACATTCGACATGTTAACGCTAAAGCTTTTTATGAGCTTTTATGTAGTTGTAATGTTGTACGATAGATTGTTAACACTCATAATTTGAATAAACCATCTTCTTTAATAAAGAGATGGAGCAGCAAATCCAGACCAGATGAGAAACCTCAGGCCTGTGAGATGTTTGGAGAAAGTCCTTTAATACTGTAAGCAGTTTAAACCCACTAAAATTGAAAACAAATTATTTGAACTTTTTAGACCTTTAAATTGAATTATGACAGAAAATTTCAGATTAGGTACAATTAATATAGGAACAATTTAAATTGATGGAGATGAAGATATAGCAAATTAAAAACATTTTAACAGACCTTTGACGTTGTCTATCTCATGCCAAGTTACCATAAAATGAAATTGGTTGGATTTGAGTGTTTATCATAGGTTATGTTGGATTAATAATCAAACTGAATTCTGAATTTGTCTCCGGTATTTGAACTGAACCTTAAAATAATTAACATTATTTTGCGGAATTGTTGTAGCCAAATATCTTTAACATTCTTTACTCATTTAGTGTCTAATTTAGAAAAGTCTTAAAAAAACTAAAATAATCTGACTGGTAAATATTGATTCATGTGTTGTCAGGACAGTTCACTATCCTGGCAGGGCACCGTGTGTTACAACTGATCTGAAATAGCATCACTGTACATGTGAATAAGCGTTCCTCTCTTGTGTCTCAGGGGAAAGCTGTGGGACAGAAAGCGCCACTGTGGATTCGGGCGACGTTCCAGGCTTTTCTCTTTTCTCTGGGCTGTCACATCCAGCGACACTGTGGAAAAGTCCTTTTCATTGGACTTCTTGTGTTCGGAGCCCTGTCTGTTGGTTTGCGGGTCGCTGCCATTGAAACGGACATTGAGAAACTATGGGTGGAAGGTGAGTCCAAGCTTTCATGTTTTCCTTCTGCGCTGAGTGGTTTTATTTCTGGGGCTGATTGGTGAGGAGCTCTGAAGGAACAAGTTATTTGTGAACTGCATGCTGTGACATCACTTTCCATAGGGTCAGAATAGACCTCTCAATTTTAGAACTCTCTCCCAAACAAGCTGACTTAACTAAGCTTCGCTAACTTAACAGATTGAAAGTGTGATTGTGGTGCAGTTGTTGGGCGATATAGACCCAGACTTTGTGTGGGCTTCTGATATGAAGTCTCAGGATCTTTGAGCGGATGTAGACCGTGGGATCTGGAATTCCATATCTCCTGTCATGCACACGTAGCATTCTTTTTCCTAGCGCATGCAAGCCTTTTCTTGTTCTCTCCCCATCAGCCTATATTGTTTGCGGTGGGTGCTGTGTGTGATGTTTTTATTTTTCTCCATTTTCCGTTTGACGTCCTTTCCGTGCACCTCACTTATCTGTGCATTTTCAGGGAGCTTTATTTGGTTTTCACACCGCCAAATTCCTTCTAAGCCCCCTAGGCTTTCGCCACACTGCTGATCCCCTGCACAGATGGGCTGTGTGTGAATCGTTAGCCATCTTTGAGGTGCTGACCCTCCCCCTCGTGCTCGCTGTGTGGTCCTTCACTATTCTTGGATTCCATTCAACAATAAAGGCTCCCCCTTTGCCAAAAAAAAAAAAAAGTGAATACAGCTGAAGTTTACCCACCTGTTTCACACTCACACACACCATGTGCACACGCTCATGCACAAGCACATCAAATGTGATTATTTTACACTTTTTTGGGGGGGGTTTGACTTGAAAATAAAACGAAATGTTGTTCATGGTAGCTTAGCATTGGTTTGATTCAGAACAATTGTGGGACCTTTTATACATGAATGCTTTTTCACAATATCGTTGTCAAAAATATGTTTTCTGACTTGCTGAAAAGCATATTTTTGTCTATGATATTGAAACAAGTTTATAATTTCTTAGGAAATCTTTAGATCTGTAAAGGAGGTTATATATGAACAAATGCTCTCTGGTGGGACAGTTAACTGGAGTTAAGCAAAGGGAGTTGTCAGTGAAATTTGTGTTTTAATGTAAAGCAGACATAAAGCATGGGGTCCTGGAGTGAAACGCCAAAGTACTGAAAAGGAACGCTGTGCCTTTAAGAGGCAGTGCCTGTGTTTCTAAAGTTTCTGCCTGCCTTGTTTCCCCCAATAGCCCATTGACAAAGCTCCTCTGGGCTGAATGGGGAATAAGTGGTATGGTAACAAGGAGAGGTTAGTTCTCACACACAGGCACACACATTCACTTCTGCACACATACACATAAAAAGTCACCGAGACAAACAAAAGAGTTTTATAATGGGTCTTGTGATGGGGAATTGAATTTAAGAAGGTCCCTGGTGCTGTTAGCGATTACTAAATAGTTGCATATATCAAGAGGGCTTTCCAATGACTTGGCAAGCCAATACATTTTATAACAAAATGAATGTGGCATAGGCATTGCTCCATTTCAAAAATTAGATATACCTGTTACATTTTAAATGTGGCAAACCATTTGTCACAAAAAATCTAATCTGTTGTGTGTGAGGGAGCTATAAATAACAGCAAAACAGTCAGGGCCTGTGGATCTCACACTTGTCCAGCTGTGGATTTTGGAGCATATGCTTCCTAGCTAGGTGGTGACATCAACTGTCCCTCCTTGCTCTAGCCCCTACACAAATGTCACCCAGGCCACCAAGTGTCCGTGTCCTCAGAGACCACCCGGGCCACCCGTAATTACTTCCGCCTTCCATCGAATGTGTGAATAGTAGCAACCTCGTGTTTAAATGCCTTGTAAAAACAGACCAACAATTTATTAATCCGGTTCAGGCTGTTCAAATTATAGTTGTCTTTAGTCTTAGTTAAGGCTTAAGTGTTTGTTCACCCCAAAAAATTACACCCTTGAGTCATTCCAAACATATTTCTTTATTCTATTTTTTGAAGAACATTTTGTTGTTGTTTTTTTGTCTATACAATGAAAGTCAGTGACTGAATTTCATAGCATAGACACAGTTTAGTGTTCCATTTATAAATGTAAGTCATACAGCTTTAAAACAACACGAGGGTAAATAAATGATGGCAACATTTGGCTGATCTATCCCTTTAAGTCATGGGTTAATTCTTGGGAAAGTGTGATTTTTATCTTGCATTGTGAGGCAGGAGAAAAAGGCGATAAAATGAAATGTAGTCTGATGGTTAGGAGGTTGGTGAGTGGAGAAACATTCTAGTATTTACACCCTTAAATTACTCTAGATTTCATGTTTGCTTCTTTATGTGCAGTGTCGGATTCCAGAGGGGAATTTGTTTGGAGAATTAAGAGAGGAGGAGAAAAGATTGAGAAAGTTGTGTTTTCAAAGAAGCTCAAGTTATTTCATCTGGTTTTTGACACCAAACCGAGCAGTGCCACATCTTGTTTTAATTGTGTGGATTTTAATATTTGATTGAGCTTTTTTAGAGTGAAGCACGAGGAAAGATTTGTCAGTGACAAGTTGCCCTGTCGGTGTGGGGCCAAAGAGCAGACTTTGATATGTGATTATATGCTTGAGTAATACTGGCCTCCCAAAAGGATTGTTGGCATTTAACGGTCATTGCAAAAATGTGTGCCGGGCTAAACAAACGGCAAACTTTTTCAAACAGATGGACATATTTATGTAGCCATATACAGTCGTAAGTTAATTTTTCTCATCCGTTTTGACACGATTTTGGGGTGCTTGACAGACGTGTACACACAGACAAGCTGTACAAACATTACTCAAATGTGTGCAGGGATATCTGGGTAGCAGGAGCACTTGAGTTGTATGAAGCCACAAGGCAGCAGAAGAGAGGAATAAAGAACATATACACATTGCATAAATGACCTTGTCCACATGCATGTAGACGGAGGGAAGCAGCAAAGAGCCCAGGATTTACACAGACACGTGGGCCTTTCAGTTTTAGGAACAGTTATCTAAACAAATAAGAAATGCAAGGTAAATGCAATAATTCATTAGAAAATACACAGTCTTCCAGTCCTGGTGCCGGATTTGAGAGAAAGAAAGCTCTATGAAGCATTATTGGAGGTGAATGGCAAGCCACAGTACCCCAGCTACATAAATAAACTCTAACTTGCTGAGATTTAGACCTCACCAGTAGATAGTACAAACAAGGCCAGAGTCAACTTGGGTCAGTTGAAAATGTTTACTTCAACCCCCCCCCCCCCCCATTTCCACCCCCCACCCCACACAGGCCAGCCTTCCAGCCCCCATTACTCAAGAACAGCCATATGAACTGAATGCATCCCTTCTCAAAGTTAACAACCTTCTCCCCCAGATCAGAGGGTTGCCAATTAAGGCTTCACTCACTCTGCCAGGGTTTTCATTCTCTTAACCTAATCAGTTTGTTTACCATTACACTTGTTGTTGGTTGCACGCATGATGCTTTGGGTGGTTAAGAGCATGATGCAGTTCCAGAGGTTGTCAGTGCAGCAACAAAACATGTTTCATATCTAGGGTGTAAAGGCATCCCATTGACGTTGGTGGCATGATCAGAGGCAAAATGTGGTCTAACTCCATGGCAGATGTGCTAGGGTACACCTATCTGTTTATATTCTTAAGCTAATGTTACTAGAACAACACCAGCGGAGGCAGTAGGAGCCCAGACCCCCAAGAAGCTGCCCCTCTTGCTGCCCGATGCTGACAGTATTTCTTACATTTAGTCCAATGAGGGTCATTCTCTTTTGATCCAAAAAAAAAAAAAAAAAAAAACTGAATCTGGTCACTTTTTGTCCTTCAGTTAGGGTAAAAAACATTTTCTTAGTACGTGGTGGAAAAGAAATGGTTTCTGGGCTCAATAAATTCATTTCCAGTTTGAATGAAACCAGCAACGTGGAAAATTTTTGCCTTTCACCATGGGATGAATGTATGTTTCAACCACACATTAAACTGCATTAGCAGCCAGTGGAGTGCCTAATGTGGGTATTTTTCACAGCAGCCAACACTAGGGCTGATTAGCATAATTAGTACAGGGAAGGCTATACATATGGAAATGTCCAGGACCTAAATGCCAGAACCAGTGGAAATTTATGTCAATGCTGACAGAAGTATCAGGTCTGAATAGGTGCTAGTTTTAGCCATCTTGATTTTATATATAAATACCTGCCATCTGCTGAGTTACAGTGTACGATGTGTGTTTAGTTTTATCATCAAGGCTGAAAGTTACCTCAGAAAGGTGTACAGGAGGGCATTCATGTGTGCGTATGCATTTCAGACACACAGACCAGCTATGATGCCTGCCCTTCCTCCCTCTCAAATTGTTTTATCCGCTGCAAGAAATCCAGGTCCAGTTGCTTTTGTAGTGAGTTTCTCTTTTTCAGTTTGTTGGGAAACAACTGAAAGTGACTGAAAATTAGGGTGACAAAGACCTGCATTAAGTCTCTTGGTGGCCTTGAGTTAGCGCTCATAGAGGCAGAGGTGGAGCAGTCTCCATCTGCCACTGTATTCGGGTGAGATGGGGTGGTTCTCTCAGTCATGGTCAAGCCTTTGAGACTCCTTGTGATTGAGAGTTGCAGTGAAGCTGAAATGTTTAAAAAGATTTGCACTGCCAAATCTATCCTTGTCTACATAATGGAAAGAAGAGGAAGAAAAAAAATCAAACAAAGAACTTGGACTTGACCGACCCAAGGAAAAAGAGCTGGACCAGCTTGTTCTTAATGGTTTCATATACTAATGTGTTTGGGAGAAAAAGGGAAACAGAAAAAGAGAGTGAAAGCGTGTTTGGGAGAGTGTGTGCGTGGGCACGCACTGGCACCCGGCAGTGTATCTGTGCTCTCGAATTTACTTGGGTGGTGAAAACAGGTAAAAATGTCTCTTTCAGCACTCTTCCTTGTGGGACTTCCTCCAGAACAGCGTGAGTCCTTTCAGAAGCCTCTTAATCCCTCTAATCTGGCCCACAACACTTTGAAGGTGGCCTGTCCTAATGGAGAAAGCACTAGGTTTCAGAACTCGCTGCTCATAGCTACTGCACCACATGCAAATCTTCAAATCGTAGAAATCAAAGGCACCTTTTTCTGTAATTTTTAAAGTAGATTAATTTAGCATGACACTTATTGTAATTAGTTCTTAGTATATTTCATCTTTATTATGCAATTTTTAATTCAAATCACATTTTATTGCTACTTTTATGTATCAATATCGTAAACAAAACTTTATTTCTGGTCAGTGTAAGCATGCAGTTGTGGGTGATATGTTGCGGAGCACTGGATAGGCAGAGCCAGGGTGGACATGAGTGAGATTGGAGCTGACAGGGTCCACTGGCAGGGTGACACTGGGGAGCAGGGGGCTTCTTCAAAGTTAATTACATGTCACTTTCCATACTGCCCACTGGGAGGGAACCCCCTCACACCAGCTCACTTTGCTGGTCTGCTCCTGTGTGGGACCTTGAGACAAGCTTGCTGAAGCTTGCTACCTTTGTGTTCCAGCTAGTGAGGGCAGACTTTAGATTAGCTTCAGCTTTTATCAATTTATTTGCTAGAGAGTATTTACAGTCACAAAGCTATCTAATCTCTGAAACACTTGAGGCTATTTTTTCTTCTGGCTATGTTGGGGAACACTGGTCGGACCCTCCAGGTGCATTATTGGCCCGTGATGGTGATGTCACCCCCAAGACTGGGAACAACGAAGGACAACAAAGGAAGAAGGGTCTCTGCTTGGAAGAGAGTAAGCTCTGTGTGGCAGTATTGCTGGATTGATATCACACAACACCTTTAGGCTGCCCTCATTTTGGTGTCTGTTGAGTTTTTCTTTTTAAACAAAAGCTTTCATAATCACAAAAAACCAGTACAAAAATCACTAAAATCACTGTTGTATCACAGTCTGTTTTCCCCAATTCTATGTTGTGTTTCTGGCTGTGAAAGTATTTGCGTGCCTGTCTCTTTAAGTGTACTGCAGCAGCGAGCCGAGAGAACATAGCAAAGCTCCCATCTGGAGGGTGGCTGAGTAGAGCGGTGGCTGAGCGGCGGGGCCCACTCGGGCCTCTAGCTGGGTGGTCCAGATGGGAGGAACCAGACACAAATAGCTATAATTTACTTCAGGAGTCCCTGTGATTACAGGCCCGAGGATTGGAGCTCAATTCCTGCAGATGCCTGGATGCATTAAATATGAACATGCTGTCTGTAGATCGACACGCATACGTGTTTGCATTCTGCAGATGGAAACGGTCTTCAGATTTCGCCTGCCACATTTTTTGAAGTAATGTGTTTAAGTAACCTGCATGTCAGATGGCGGACATGAATGGAACTAGGAGGTTGAATGTTTGCATGCATCAAATAGTAAGCTTCGGGGCAAGTCACATGCCATTTATATTTGCGGTGCAATCTGTTCAGCTTTCTCTTTCATTAAACCAAACCTTTCATGTGTGTTAAAGGATTGTTCTTAAAAGATCTCTAAGCCACTTACAAAGCTGTGGGCCACCCCTGGCATGAACAGTACCCCTCTCACTTTATTTTTCTCTTTCTCTATGTCTCTTTCTCTCACACTCTCTCTCTCTCTCAATTAATTGAGGCAGGCAGCGAGATGTGCCGGGGAGAAAAAGTGGCTCGGTGGGCCCAGCCAGCCACTGCAGGCTTGTCGTCATGTATTGGGACATGGAGGGGCAGACGGGTAGGCTCTGATCTGGGCCGCAGATACCCCGCATTCTCTTTTCACCACCGCCTCTGTTAATAAGGGGACTGGACTACGAATTTTCCTATGCACTCTTTTATGCTTTTCATCCCGACTCAACATACCACATGAACGGCATTTCTGTTTCTGCTCTTCTACCTTGCTCCCTCCTTCCATTTAATGCTCACATCCTGGATCAGGGATGGTGACCTGTAGATCAAGACCCAACGTTTTGAGTAAACTTATTAATCAGGAACGCAGTCTGTGATAAGCAGTGTGGAGTAAGGCCGGGAAAGAGTTTTTCAATGTTTATCCATCAGTTTTCAGCCAGCCACATTTCAGAATTTCTGGAGGATTTTGTGCAAAAGCCCGTTTGTTAGCCTTGTGTAAAAGTATTGGCCATGTCATAAGGAGCATTTTCAATCTTAAGTATGGTAAAGACACAAATGTGATCCACACATCTGTTTTTGGAGTTAGTTGGAATATTCACAGGGGAAATGAGAACTGTAGAGTGTTTAATTTGGGTTTAATTATGACATTAACCTCTCACTGGGGATCATGTTGTTGTTTTTTTGGAAATAATTGTTGCAGTGTGACAGTTAACATAAATCAATATTGTTCCTCTGTCTTGTTGTTATCCATAGTCAAAAGGAATTAAAACATCAAGATCATAAAGGTGTCTCCTTTCTAAATGTTAGAAGATAACAAACTGCGTTCTCTCTCTTTCTCAGCTGGCAGTCGGGTGAGCAAGGAGCTACGTTACACAAAAGAGAAGCAGGGAGAGGAGTCAGTGTTCACCTCACAAATGCTCATACAGATACCCAAACAGGAAGGGACCAATATTCTTACACAAGAGGCTTTGCTGCTTCACCTGGAAGCTGCTCTGTCGGCCAGCAAAGTTCAAGTATCTCTTTATGGAAAGTGAGTACAACCCCCAGCAGGATTACAAGGAATTTCAAACACTTATAAACATGAGGGCCAGTCGTTTAATTTGAGGTTGTACAATTTCTACCCACAGATCTTGGGATCTTAATAAAATTTGCTTCAAATCCGGAGTCCCAATTATAGAAAATGTCATGATTGAGAGGGTAAGCATGTTTTTATTATGCAATTTTTTGCACTGATTCATAATAACTGACTGTTTGCTTAGGTCTTCAGACAGCTTTTCTAGTGTTTATTCAACTTAACTTGCTATTTTTTTGTTATGTGCCTTGAAATCTGCCTTACTGAAGATTATACTCAATTTCTTTGCAGATGATTGACAAGCTTTTCCCCTGTATGATCGTGACTCCTTTGGACTGCTTTTGGGAAGGCTCCAAGCTGCAGGGAGGCTCTGCCTATTTACCGTAAGCATTCTGCTTATTCTTAATGAACATATAACCACATATCTCAAATGAAGTCATGTATAGCTTCACTGGACTATTAGAAACATATCTAAACTCAAGAGACCTGAATTAACCATTAAACAAGGGACTGTGCCTGAACTGTAACTGTACATTTTTGACCACCCTCCTTGATTTTACACACGCTCCTATAACAATTGGGCTTTACCTTCGACCAAAATGGCACTGGCTGCGACATTCTCTGACATCAAGCCCCTAGCAAAAGCTCTGTTTAGTCTGTTGATAAGTTGAAGCCTGGTTCTGTCGTCAGTGTGGCTTGAGCTGTCAACAGTGTGTTGAGGGGGCTTTACAGGACAATTTCTAATCCTGCACCCTTGTCCCACCACCCAATCCCCTAGCCTGAAGAAACCCTCACGGAAAGGGAACAGTGACAGAGAGGGAGTGAGAGAGATGACTGCTACTGGGTGGGAAGGAGGGAAGGGTGGGGGGCAGGGGAGCCTTTGGGTCAGACAATGGTAAGCATTCTTTCAGTTTACGAGTGAGTGTCCATCAGTGAGGGGGCCCTGGAGGGGGCCCGGCTTTGTCAGCACTGGGTAACACTGTGCATTCTCATGGTAATCGCCCAGGCTTGGAGCTGTAAGTTGTCCAACAAATAAAATGGGCATTATTCAAGTCATGGGCCCAAAAAGAGAAAGAGGGAGGGAAAAAGTGGGTGAAATTAACTGTGGACGTTAGACAAGGTAGTTTACACTTCCACCCAAAACATCTCTTTAATATTTTGTTGGTGAAAAGTCTCAAAGAGATTTTTTTCATTTTCATCAGCCCAAGTTCATAAATACCAGGGTTTTCCAAGAAGCATGAGTGGCCTTTAAAAATTGTTTTGTATAGTCATGTTTTCACTGTTTGGATATGTGTGAAGTGGGCCTACTTTAGCCACTGAGGCTAATGTCCTCTCAAGCTTCCGCTTCAGTTCAGCTGTTTTTTTTTTTCATCTAAAGGGAAAAGAGCGAGAGAGAGAGAGAGAGAGAGACAGAGAGAGAGAGAGACAGAGAGAGAGAAAGGGAGGAAGAGAGTGTGTGAGGGAGAAAAAAACTTGAGGGAACAAAGAGCAGCAATCTATGGAAAAACAAAAGAGCCCAGACCGGTTCACTCAAGCAAAAAATAGGAGATAAAGGAGACTCTCTTTGCAAGCAGGAGCAAAGGCGCTTGGTATGTGGGAATGGGAGAGAACCAGCTTTATTTGAAGCTGCTCTTCATGAGTTATTAGAGTGAGTTTGGGCCTGGAGTTAGGACACTATTCACTTTTATTCTTCTTTACCCACAAATACTCATCGCAGTGAAAGGTCCCTCTCTCACTCGGGGTTCTATGGCATTTTAACTTGGGATGTTTGAGCTACATATCTGTTGGTTGGGAAGGTTTTGATAATGATAATTAAATAATGTCAAATGTTAGCAATTTTCAGGTTATCAGTGTTCCTCAGAGTCACCCTGCTGTAGTCTTCTCTTGTAAATCAGAACTTTAAAAAGAGTCCAACTGTAACTCCACTACACCTAGAGAATTAATCTTTGGCACATCAATAAAAAACAGCCCACTCTCTCAATACCCACAGAGTTAGAGATGATAGATTAAAACCTGCAGGCTAAGGGCTTGAGAACACTAGGCTCAAAGCAGCATTCAAGACGGCACAGTCCTTTTCAGCATTCCCACTGCCCGCCTTCATCCTTATCAAGATGTTTTAGAGGCAGAGGTAATCGTTATGACTCGATGCACAAAGTTAAGAGACAGCAGCCTGTAGACCGCCGGCACATTATGCCACTCCGTGTAACAGGATAATAAACGCTACTTTATGCGGCATCTGTAGTCCGCCACCACCACCAGGGAGGTACTGCTCCCGGCAGGCTCAGAGAAAGCTGCAACAGGGAAGGGGAAAATGGTTTGCTTGAAAAAAGTGTGCTATCTTTTGAAAAAGTCATAGAATCGACACATTTAGTCTGCTCACTTAATTTAAAATGTCTCAGTTTTGTTGTTTATTGTGTTTCTTGTCGCAGGGGCATGCCAGACATTCAGTGGATGAATCTGGACCCCCTCAAGCTAATGGAGGAGTTGAGCCAGTTTACATCTCTAGAGAGCTTCCGGGAGATGCTAGATAAGGCTCAGGTGGGCCATGCCTATATGAACCGGCCATGCTTGGATCCCAACGACACAGATTGCCCTCATAGTGCCCCTAATAAGGACCCACGGCAGGTGAGAAGTTGAACAGTGTTGTTATTCAAATTACAATTTTTTATCACTATGAGTTACATGTTATATTGTGTAATTATGAATAGAATTTACACGTTTGCATTGAATGCATGGTCTATGTATTATTTAGGTGCCTGACATTGCTGCTGAACTTCAGAGTGGTTGCCATGGTTTCTCCAAGAAGTTCATGCACTGGCAGGAGGAGTTGATCCTGGGTGAAAGAGTAAAGGACTCCCAGAATGCCTTGCAGAGGTGAGAAAGGGGGAAGAAAAAAGGATAGGTACGAGGAGGGGGTATGTGGGTGGGCCTCTCATAGGAGGCCCTGACAAGAAAGAAAGTAAGAGAGAAAACCAGAAAGAGACAGAGATGGAGAGAGGGAGGAATCTTTCTGACTCCTAATAACCTCACACATCCAAGGAATTCCTTACATGAAGAGGGATCAGTTTCCACCTCTGACCCCAGTATAGGAAAGACCAATTAAACATGATGGACAGCCACATAACCTACGGGCGGCTCTGAAATGCAGAGTGGAGACAAATGAAAACACATTGAAATTGAACAGGAAAAAAGAACATATGATACAAAGTAAACAAATTGTGGGTAAGCTAAAAGCAAGAACAAACGTATCTGACACCTGTAATTCAATCTCTTATGTGTGTATTTTCAGTGCAGAAGTTTAATCTGCAATAAATTAAAGTTTCAGCAAAGAGCAGTATATTGGCCTTTTGCCCAGTTTTTGAGCATTGTTCTAATCTCAGTGGAAGTGTTAGAGTGATTTATAAAGCATGAGATGGACGACACGCATCATTCCAGCCTTTATTATAATGTCTCCCTTATAACGTCTCCTTATTATCACTTTACAACACAATGGTATCTGTACACATGTCTGTACATTCAGATCTCACTCAGCCCTCTGTATTTTCCTGTATAGTGCGGAGGCCCTTCAGACCATGTTTCTCCTCATGAGTCCCAAACAGCTATATGAGCACTTTAAAGATGACTATGAGATCCATGACATCAACTGGAATGAGGACAAGGCAACTGCCATCCTGGAGTCCTGGCAGAGGAAGTTCGTTGAGGTAATTTCCTTTGTCATAATACACCCACACATCCCTTTGTGAGGTCTGAATGGTTTAAGTGACTGTGGAGGGTGCCCAGCTAGGGTGGAAAGGTAAAAAGAGCGCAGGAGGTCACAAGTTGGTGCAAGAGGGTTGTTTTCCTTAGACCAGAGGATGGCAACGTCTGCCTGAATTCCATCAATCCTCAGCTGCCTAGTAAACGGAGTCCTCCTAGGAGGCCACTGACAGACTCCCAGTTATATGAACAAGCTGTTTTTGTGATAATTGACACCCAGCATGTTTACTGAAAGAGAGAGAGAGAGATTGAGAGAATTAAGGCCCCAATATGCTTACAGCAAAGTTCTTTTTCATTCCTTCTTTTAAGGGGAAATTAAGTTTGAAATACGTGATCAGTGGTATACTATTATCTAAAATTCTGATGACGCCCACACTGAAAAGTGCAACTTTTAGATGAATATGTAAATATGGGCTTCTACGCTTTTCTCCCGTGGAGATCTTACGACAGGCTTAACAGACGAAATGAGCCAGAGAAGTGTTCAATGTAAAGGAAGGCGGAGCCTCAGCACACACCTATCTATTATGTAATTGCCACGGAGTAGTATGAAGGTGTTTTGCAGCCGGAGCAAACTTGTGTGGAGATTTCCCTCTGGCAAGCCATTTCGAATTCCCAAAATGAACTTAGTTTTGTCTTGATTTTGTTCAAAATGACATCACAGCAGTTTTTTCCATTTTGATTCAAGTATAATTATAGAGAGAGAAAAGCCTCCGGTAATGTCTACTCAGAAAAGAGAGCAAGGGAACTGGAGTCAGGGGAGGTAGGGGGATAGGGCACTGTAAAAACAAAGTGATGAGGTATTCCTTTCCCCTGAAGGTTGTTGGACACTCATAGTGCTGATTGAGTAGCCTGAGAGACCATGTGATCTCATCTGATCCATCTGACCTCTGCCCTCTGGCATCTGTGCTCATTATTTTTGCTTGTCAAGCTTCATATGCTCTCGTACTATCTTGTTTGTGTGTTATTGGGATCAAATACGAGGTGGATGAGGGTATGGCCCACAGAATAATGAATGTTTGTGTGGCGAAAAGTAATTCACGATTTGCTCAGTTCCGAGTGCATTCAAAACACACAATGCTAGGTTAAGCAACTTTGCTCATGCCTAAATTTATTAAATTGCAGCCAGTCACAAGCCTCTTTGATTTGACCCATGCATGCATGCTCTTTCCAATCCAAATACTAAACATCATGTGGTTGGATCCTCTGGAATAATGTTTAAAACTGTGTTTGCTTCTAGGCTGTCCATGGGAGCATTCCTCAGAACTCTTCCTCCAATGTTTACGCCTTCTCTACCACCACTCTTAATGACATCATGAAGTCTTTCTCTGATGTTAGTGTAATCAGGGTGGCAGGTGGTTATCTGCTCATGGTAAGACATCCATTAATGTGGCAACTCGAGTTAAGGCTAATGGATATGTGATGAGCGTGTCTCCATATGTGTGGAGCTATTCCCTTACATGTGTCTCTCTATGCACAGCTGGCATACGCATGCGTGACCATGCTGCGATGGGACTGTGCTAAGTCTCAGGGTGCTGTAGGGCTGGCAGGAGTGCTTCTAGTTGCTCTATCTGTGGCTGCAGGACTTGGACTGTGCTCACTGCTGGGGCTGTCCTTTAATGCTGCCACCACGCAGGTAAGTAGTACACACCTAAATGTCTTAAATTCACACTCAATGTTAGGGCATGGCTGTAACTCAGAGATGTGCGTTCCTTCACAGGTGCTGCCATTCCTGGCCTTGGGCATTGGAGTTGATGACATGTTTTTGCTGGCTCATTCCTTCACTGAGACCAGATCCAACATCCCGTTCAAGGCACGTACCTCATGAACATGCTTTGGATCCTGACTTCTAGGGAATTAGCTTGGGCTTTTTGTTGTTGTTTCTGAAGATCACAGCTCATTCTTTGCCATATCTCTCCATAGGAGAGGACAGGTGACTGCCTAAGAAGAACCGGCACCAGTGTGGCTCTCACCTCCATCAATAACATGATTGCTTTTTTCATGGCTGCCCTAGTGCCTATTCCTGCTCTCCGGGCCTTCTCACTTCAGGTATGAGTGTGTATTTTGTGTGTGAGTACATGTCATAAACTATTGCGCCTTGTGATGCCCATTCAGGAAGACTGGCAGGAGCTTTGACTATCTGAAAAGGGCAGTGAAAGGTGGCTTTAAAAAACGAGCAGTCAAAGTTCATTCAAAGTGAGGATGGCCTTTGTTTTTTTTCTTGCATTCTCTCTCTCTCTCTTTATTTTATGGTCAAACCGCCTCATCCAACTAAAGTCACAGCCTGGTTTTCAGGTGGAGAGGGGATACCAAGAGAGAGAGAGGTAATGAGATGAGTGAATATATCAGTATATCACCCAGCCCATCAGACTGTGCTTCTCTGATCTCCCCAGGCTAACCCTGGGTGGTCTGCACTGTAATGATACAGAATATAATGTCTGTCTGAGGCTGGTGGAGTTGGTGGGGGGTGGGGGTTCTGCTCAGACTCGATTTGACCTTGGGAGTCCCCTTTCTTAGATTGTTGACTATTTGTGGAGTGATGGTGGAGGGGGTTGTAGTTGATTTAGGGTGCATATTTTACTTTCTGGGATTCAATCCGAGGCACTAAAACAGCGAGGGATCTTGAATGCAGAGTGTTTTTTCTCAAGTTCAGACAGCAACTGTAGAGTTGGGTGGCAGCGTAAAACCCATGAACGAAAAGACTTGGCATTTATCTTAAATTCTCTCTTACTCTTTATTTCAGGCGGCTATTGTGGTGGTCTTTAACTTTGCCATGGTTTTGCTGATCTTCCCTGCCATTCTGAGCTTGGACCTGCACAGGCGTGAGGACAAAAGACTGGACATCCTGTGCTGTTTCTACAGGTAACTAAGATGCCCTGTCCTTACTTAATAACAGCACTTTTATTATGCCAAAGCTCTTGGTACTTAACATGTGGATTTATATGTTTGTTTTCTTCCAGTCCCTGTTCGTCTCGTGTGATCCAGATCCGGCCTCAGGAGTTCTCAGATGCTAACGACAACCACCAGCATGCTCCTTCCACCCCCACCTATACTGGCTCCACTATAACCACCAGCACCCACATCACCACCACTGTGCAGGCATTCACCCAGTGTGATGCAGCTGGTCAGCATATTGTAACCATTCTGCCACCCACTTCCCAGATATCCACCAGTCCTCCATCCATGGTCCTATCCACACCCACTCCCACCACTGACCCTTATAGTTCCCAGCTGTTCACCACCTCCAGCTCCACCCGAGACCTTCTAGCCCAGGTGGAGGAGCCCAAAGAAGACCGTGAGTGTGTGCCTCTGCCCTTCTTTCGCTGGAATTTGTCAAGCTTTGCACGGGAAAAGTATGCCCCTCTGTTGCTGAAGCCCGAAACTAAGACTGTGGTGGTCGTCGTTTTCGTGGCTCTTCTGAGCCTCAGCCTCTATGGTACTACAATGGTTCATGATGGACTCTACTTGACTGATATTGTCCCCAGAGACACAAAGGAGTATGACTTTATCACTGCCCAGTTTAAATACTTTTCCTTCTATAACATGTACCTGGTTACCATGGATGGCTTTGACTATGCCCGTTCTCAAAGACAGCTTCTACAGCTTCACAATGCCTTCAACTCCGTAAAATATGTCGTTAAGGACAGCAATCACAAGCTTCCCAGAATGTGGCTACACTACTTCCAGGATTGGCTCAAAGGTAAGTTCACAATAAGTTAATTTTCATTAGCGGTGATTGCTTAGGCTACAGCTTTTACTACTTCGACAATTTTTTTTAAGGCCTAGCCCTAAGTCTGAAAATTCAGCCCATAACTTTTCTTGCACCATTGTGTTATTTATAGATAAAGATATATAAATATCTACAAAATATTCGGAAATATGAAACATAGCTGTGGTGAAAAATGCCACATAAACAAACATTTTCAGCTGTGTTCATTCATTGTGTGGGAAAAGCTCTTATCTCCAAAGGTGAGAGATAGAGGTCAGTGAAAGTTCACTCCTGTCATCTGCATTTGTGTTCCACCCTTCTGGGCATAGAGAGGATTACGGGAGGGTCAGGGGTTATCTCAGATGGTTTGTGACCTCTCTGCTCACATTGGTTTGTATTGAGAGCTTTACTGTGAGGTGAATCCACAATAACTCAAACCCAGAAAAAAAAAGAAGCTATTTATTTTGAAAGGCTGTGGAAACTGGAGGTGGTTGAAAGACTCTCTATTTCTCCCTTATGCTATTTCCTTTTCTTGTGAGGAGATCTCTGTAATTACAGAATGGTTGTGGAAACTGTTTTTCAGCTGTTGCCAGACTTTGTTATTTGGAGAGCACGAAGGCTTTTTCTGGTTAGTTTATTCAGCCCACACACATTTATTCAGCACCAGGCAGAAAGATGGAGGACCCAGCAGGGGGGTGGGCTTTTGGTTTATACGCCTGTTTGTGTGTGTGTGTGTGGCTTGGCATTAAATCTGACCCAAGTTTTTGGCTTCTCCAAGGGAGGAGCGATTTTAAAAATCCTCTGTGATAGCTTACTGAATTGAGTAAAGAAAAGTAGGAAGGTTTGAACAGCTTTTTCGCAGTAGGTCTAATTGTACACATTCATACTCCATGTAGGTCTGCAGGCTACATTTGATGCTGACTGGGAAGCTGGCAGAATCACCTATGACAGCTATCGCAATGGCACAGAGGATGGAGCACTGGCATACAAGCTTCTCATACAAACTGGCTCTAAAAAAGACCCTTTCAACTACAGCCAGGTGTGTGGTCAACTATTGGACCATTCTTTTTAAATACTCCTCCAAAACTCTGTGTTAATCCCAAAGCTTACATTTACACATTTTGTTTCTTTTAAAGCTCACATCTCGTCGCCTGGTGGATGAGGATGGTCTGATTCCACCAGAGGTTTTTTACATCTACCTGACAGTATGGGTCAGTAATGATCCGCTAGGCTATGCTGCCTCCCAAGCCAACTTTTACCCCCATCCTCGGGAGTGGATCCATGATAAGTACGACACCACTGGGGAGAACCTTCGCAGTAAGTAAACCAAAGAAAATGACATTAGCATATATTTATGGATGCATGTTTCAAAAGTGTGTTCATGTCTAAGAGCGTTACTTCTCTTTTTCAGTCCCTGCAGCAGAGCCTCTAGAGTTCGCTCAGTTTCCTTTCTACCTGAACGGCCTCAGACAAGCCTCAGACTTCATTGAAGCTATTGAGAGTGTGCGCACAATCTGCGAGGAATTTATGCGTCAGGGAATCCAGAACTATCCCAACGGCTACCCCTTTTTGTTTTGGGAACAGTACATTGGTCTGCGCCACTGGTTCTTGCTGTCCATCAGCTTAGTGCTTGCCTGCACCTTCCTGGTGTGCGCCATCCTCCTGCTTAACCCCTGGACTGCAGGCGTCATTGTAAGTCTGCCTTCCTCTCACCCTAATCCATTTCTAACTCCTTTTTTCTAGCCTCTTCCCCTGTTCTCTTATTTCTCTTGCTCCCCCGATCCCCTCAATAACTTTGCCACCAGGGCAGTTTTCTGCGGAGGGCCTTGGCGTATTGTCTAGAGGTTGCTGTTTGCATATGCACATATACACACACAGTCACACACATAAGTACTCTACCCCTACTAACTTTTGTCATTCAAATGGGTGCAGCAAGAAATGCAAAGCTCTCCTGAAGGCTTTTACATCCAACTGCCTTTGTCCAGAAATTTGGAGACAGGATGGATCTGCCCATTCACGACCTTGGCCTGTTAAACCCATCCATCAGGGACTGGGTGTATTGGGGGTAGTGGATGGGTGAGTTAGTTCAGGGGCTAGGAGGCGTTTTACAAATGCTGGTGGGGTCCTCAGCTCAACATGAAGAAGCAAGGAAACTAAAAGTGGCCATTGGCCTTGGTTGACATGTATTCATGGTTTAGCTGTAATATTTCAGACTAATTTATGTGTGAATGCATTTGCCATTTATTTAAATGATCATGTAAACAGTTAAGGGCACTTAGTTTTCAGAAAAAAAAAACGTCTCTGTCCTCTTCAGTTTCACAGCCTATATGTGGCCACAGTAAAATGGGGTTTACCATCTCCAATTTAAACATGACCAAATTGGAACCCCTGCCAACATCAAAGGCTTTCAGGGAAAAACTTAACTAAGTGCCCTATTTAATTTATAGAAAAACAGTTTCTCCTGAGTAGGAAAGCACTGAGGACTACACTGCACCAGGAAAGAGAGAGTAGAATGGACCTTATGCTCTTTTATCATATTGTGTCACTCATTTCCCTAGCCCTGAAATTGAGAAGACACGGGGAGGGGCCAGGAAATAGCCATTATGTAATCTGATACTCAGAGCAGACAACAGTGAAATGTAGAGGATATTGGTCCAGTGAGGCCCATTTTTGCATTGTAATTCATGTAGTGCTATTTCCATGTACATAATTCATTGTGATGTAACCACTAACATGCTTATCTTTTCTTCTATTTAACAGGTTTTTATTTTGGCCATGATGACAGTGGAACTTTTTGGCATCATGGGCCTAATTGGTATCAAACTGAGTGCCATTCCTGTTGTCATCCTTATAGCCTCCGTTGGTATTGGGGTGGAGTTTACTGTGCACATCGCACTGGTAAGAACATCTTGCACAGTAATTTATCAGTATTTGTTTTCCTGCTAATAAAATGGAATAGACCAGTTTCATTCTCTCTATTTTCCACATTGTAGGGTTTCCTGACTGCCATTGGGGATAGGAACACTCGTTCAGCCGTGGCTATGGAGCATATGTTCGCTCCTGTGATTGACGGTGCCATCTCTACTTTGTTGGGAGTGCTCATGCTTGCCGGATCTGAGTTTGACTTTATCATGAGGTGAGTGATTGACAGTTCTCTAAGTGGGTCTCTGAGGTCAGCCCATATGCTGGCTTTCAAAATAGTGGTGGGCCTTAGGCAGAAAGACAGTTGTCCATGTGGCTGTAGGGTACAGGTAGTTACTTTTGCCTCCCTATCACCTGGTGTTGTCAGTCTGGATGTTAACTCCCTGTAGACCACCTAAGCACTCTTACAAACATCATTGAGCTGCTTAAATGCTCAACAAATGGAGGAAACAACAAGGGTGTGCAGCAGCTGCTTGTAAACATGTAAATATACAACCCACTGTGTTGTGACTCAACATACACACACTTGCTCAAAGTTTCTCCCATCCTGACTGTGGGGATGTCAACTGTCCAGTCATTTGGTTGTGAACTCCCTCTAGCCACCGCATTATGGTAGCTTTTCTGCTTGGTTTAATGCCTGGTTCACAGAACGCAAAAATGCCAAAAAACATTTTCTTTTTTCAAATCTGGATCTAGGCTCTGCTGAAAGCAAACCACAACCTTGAGATCCGCCTCAAACAGACCCATGACATAAAAATGGCTTAGTTAGAGGATCCAGTAAAACATAGCTGCATGTTAAAAATTACAAATATGCCTCTTGATTATTTTTCAAGCACTCGCTTATTGCACCAAAGAATAATTTGGAAATGGAGAAGAGCAGTGTGGTTTGGGTCTCCAGGAAACTGCAGGGGGTAGTTATAGCAGATTGCTTAAGGACAGTGGTAAAGCTGGAGGAAAGATTGGGGGTTGGGGATTGGAGCAAACCACTTGGTACAAGCAGCGTGCCAGCACTGGGGCATTCATGGTGGGAGGTCCTGTTTAGATGCTGATAGAAAGAGAGAGAGAGAGAGAGAGAGGTCTGGGCCTCTAGCTGGGGAGTAGCATAAATATATTGCTGTAAACATCTCCTGGCTGTGGGACACTGAATAAACAGGAGAACAAGCTCAGCGGCCCCTCTTAGAACGAGCCACCCTTTCCAACCCCTGACTTGGAATGGAAAAGATTACAGTTTATATAAACAACAGAATTCCTAACACTAGGTCTACTCTGGAGGTCTAACCCAGGCGGGGCCCATGGATGGTTTAGTCTTTTTTCTTTTCTTTTTTAATTTTTTACTCCTTAAATAAATCACGCTCCACTTTCGGAATGTTGACTTAGTAAAATAAACATGCGCCCTTTTTCCAATCTTTTCATGTATACAGGACTGTCAGACAGAATGAGCACTTTTAACTAACAAAAAGTGGACGTAAGCGCAGCCAGAGATGGCTGGCTTCTTTGCCTCATTGTTAAACAGCCTTCATGTTTTCACTGGACATTACATACTGTGTTGAATGGATGATTTTGGCTTATTTGAACTCCTATCGAAGTGATTCTTCTAACTGTTTTAATCCATTGGTGTGGAAAGAGATTACTGAGAAAGAAAATGGTTCACACTTAAGCTGTCTGAAACATCTATGTTAATGAAACAGACATGAGAAAAGTTGGAGGCAGGAGTGGAGGAAATGAATGCAGGCTTGCTTCTCTCCATCTGAGAAACACATAGCATAGCTCAGTCCCTGGTCTAAATGTGGCATATAATTTTGACCAGAGTCTCCTGACCAGAGTTTTATGCACAGACCCCGACAGGCCACCTTGGAAATTTGGGTTTTAGAGGTCAATTTAAATATTACCTCTCTCTGACTATGCATAATGACTGAAAATATGTAATTATAGTCTTTAAAACCAGAGGTTCTGTGATACAGTACAGGTCTTGGTTCCTCAGGAAGCTGCGATAGAGACAAAACCAAAATAGATCCAAATTGGAGGTTCAGTGGTGCGATGACCGTCAGACCTGTAATCTTTTTAACAGGGTTTTTTGATTCATTTGTTTGACGGTTCTCAGAGAGCCAAAGTAAACACATGGCCTCATTGGAGGAGACCGGTCAATGGACAGCAGTTTCCACTGTACGTCTGGAATACTCCAAGCAGATTTGCCAAAGATGAACTTTTCCCCCTCTTTCTTTATTTCTTAAACTCAAGGTTTTTGTAAATGTGACAGAAGCAAAAATGGTCAGAAGGTGGGAGGTTTAAAGAACATTCCAAACTTTTATTTTTTTATTTTTATATTTACAGATTCTGTTCCTCTTTTTCTTAACTCAAGAAGTCTGAACCACAGCTGAATTGTCTCTTTTTAGTGTAACCATTTAACTGGAGTGCTCTTTAATTTTCTCATGCACTGTCTTTCTTGTGGTGAATCAGAGCCCTCCCTCAGAACTCTGAGCTGAAGCACAGAGGCACAGGCACCCTCACAGCCCTGCAGCCTATTAGTGAGCGCTACATGTTAACACGCAAGCCAGTATACAGAGCGAAATTACTATAGCTCTTCTCAGCCTTATATCTCTAGCCTTTACTGCTAGCACTCACCCATGAGCTAAAGCCTGGGGAACCTCATTTACAACCCTTTCCCTTGGCCCCTTCATTCAAACATATGTTTTCAGCGCTGCTTCCAAACCTTAAGCAACTCACCAACCACTTCACTTGCACCACCAGACTCGCTAGCGCCAGTGCCAACCAGTCCTCCACGTTCTTGGCTCTGGAGGTGGAGGGTGGTGTTTCCTGCTAGTCCTGCTTCAGTCACCCCCACTGAGAAAATAGCTAGTCTCAATCAGAAAGGTTTCAGAGAGATTAATAAGTGAGATATTTGATGGAACAAATTTCTTTTGCACACAGAATACTTGTTGACAGTAAAAAATTTTGTTGATGGATTCTAGGGTCAGTTTTACCGATTTTTAGCAAATAAGAGTTTATTCCACATGATTCAAATACCTTTCAGTAGATCTCAACATTAGTGTTCTGTGATCAGCTCTTGATCCAGTATGTCTGTTGAGGGCCAGGTAGAGGGAGAGATAGTAGGAGGAAGAAAAAGGTAGAAAGCAAAGGTCTGGCCTGGCCTGCTAAGCATAAACATAAAGGTAGCATGCCCTGGCCAGGGTGAAATAAGATCTCAATAAGAAGGGGTATTAAGTTTCTGAGGAGAAACTTACATTAACAGCAGTGGCAGCTTTTAGGACAGAGGGAGGGAAGAAAGCAGAGGGAGAAAAGCAATGGAGAGGGGGTGAGTGTTTCTGATGCATAGAATCTGTTCACTAATGTAAACACATCTCCTCAGGAAGTGGCAGGGCAGTGGTGATAGATGAGGGCTCCAGCTTTGTTATGTCACCAGGAGAGAGGAATCAGGGAGAGTTAATGTAGGGAAAGAAATCATGGATAAGAGGGCAAGCAACATCATAAAGCAACTCATCTCCAAGATCAGGGGTGGTGAAGGTCAGTCCTGGAGAGTCACAGCTCTGCAGAATTTTGCTTCAACCCTTATCAAACAGACCCGAACAAGCTAATCAAGGCCTGAAGGGTTAATAGGAAGCTACAGGCAGGTGAGATTTGAATAGGGTTAGAGCTGAACTCTGCAGGACTGCGGCTCTCCAGGACCGGAGTTCACCACCCCTGTCCTAGACGATGACCCTATTGTCTCATATCTTGGTTCAACATGCTGTGGGTGTTTGGTGGCTCCTTTAACTTTAATATTCTTTTCACTTGTGTTTTTGTCGACAGATACTTCTTTGCAGTGTTGGCCATACTGACATTGTTGGGGATCCTGAATGGTTTGGTGCTACTTCCGGTACTGCTTTCGCTCATGGGCCCCCCGGCTGAGGTCATACCCGCTAACAATGCCAGTCATTTGCAAAGTCCCTCACCTGAGCCCATGCCTCCTCCTATGAACCACCATGGGTATTACGCTGGGCATATCCCCAAGGGACCACGTCAGGCATTTTCTGAGAATTCTGATTCCGAATACTATTCTGAAACTACAACCACCTCTGGCATCGGCGAGGAGGAGTACAAGTACTGTGACAAGAGCGCATACATCACGTCTCTAGCTCAACCTCCAACCTCTCATATACTGCTTGAAGCCAGCAAGAACCCCAGCTTCCCTAAGCTCACAGTAAGTCGACCTGACAGAATAAAAAAATAAGAACTGCTTTTGATGTACCTCTTGATCACTTTTATAATGTGTCTGTGCTTGTTCTTGCCTCCAAGGTGGTAAAACCTTTTAATGAAAACAACTCTAAGGGACAGAACATCGAGTTCAAGGAGAACGCGGTCAACTCGGTCAGTTCACAGATCACACGGTGGGACAACAAACACGAGTTCCAAGGGCAGAGTCGACAACATTTACCTAGCGACAGGACTCACTGTCCTCGAAGGACTACTCAGTGTGGCCTAGGGCCACAACCAGGGAGAGGGCAGCAACAAAACAGGACTACAGCCCCAGCACACAGCCCTGGGGCATTGCAGCATCCTAACAATGCAATCACCATGGTTACAGCAACAGCCTCTGTGACAGTGGCAGTGCACCCCAGTTTGCCAGGGTCATACCAGGGTTACATGCATGAAGAGTTTGAGGATAATGAGTCCGACTCTTTTGACAACTCTAAGAGGATTTCTCAAACGTATGGGAAATCTACACATTATAAGAGGGACTCTTTGGAACTTCAAGATCTAGAATCCACAGAGAAAAACCAGCATCAAGCTGACCAGGCGCTAGGTAAAGACTCTGATCTTCTCATAGGTTTCACATTTCAAGTCCCAATACTAGACATTTATGTACTTCATTTAAGTTTATATTATGAAAAAGCAGACAGCTGTCCGTACTGGTCATAACGCTGTTCTATCTTTTGCATGTGTTACAGGTGGTGCATGGATCCAAGCAGCCAAAGATTGCTAGACTGCTCCCAACCCCTACATCCCTTTGTCTGGAATCTCTGGCTGTTTAGGGAAGTTCCCAGCCCTAGCCCGGTGTCTTTTATCTCTTTGAACTGTACATAGACCTCACACAGACAAGAGAATTTATCTTTAAATTATTAAAAAGGTCTTCTTAGAAATGTATAACTATATATATATATATATATATATATATATATATATATATATATATATATATATATATATATATATATATATATATATATATATATATATATATATATATATATATATATATATATATATAAACACTAAAGAGTTACATGTGTATTCTCTTGTGTAAATGTAAGATGTATAAGAGGATTTGGAGGCCTTATTACCTCCATTGTATAGATTATCAAATATGCTATATGTAAAAATAAGTGAAATGATATTAGGTTATTGAAAAGCAAGGTCAGTGTTCCCTTTTTTTTTTTGCTGCTACACTTCAAATTTAAGATTATGTGTCTTGAAAATATGCAGTACCCCTTTCCCCAACATAAGCCAAGATTTAACTTTATATTAACAAGTTGTAAAACTTCAGCCAATAGGAAGCTTATCTGTATTGTTCAAAGATGTTAACTTATCTTTGATTGCACTGTACAAAACCGAGACCTATATAGATAACAGTTTTACTCAGTTAAATGTCCTAATCCCCCCCCCCCTTATTTATTTTACTTTATACTGACAACCATTGTGCCTTCTTAACTTTTAATCATACAAAATTAATTTGTAAAACTGTTCAGTAATACATTGTCACTGATATGGACTATTAGTGTAATATTATCATCTGTTTTATGACTTCTCATGGTTTTATACATACTTGTCTGAAATGGTCTGTTTGCAATTTTTCAGTGAATAGCAGAAATATGGGTCTAGTGTTTCCTGTTCCATTGATCCATTATATACTCATTTGCAGTCTACATTTATATACTTGAAATGGTGGTTAAATGACACTTTCCCCCCTTTCCTCTATGGTTATTTTAGCCATACATGAGTAGGCTTCGGTTTGTGTATACCCCAGA
Source organism: Carassius auratus (assembly GCF_003368295.1). Lineage (NCBI taxonomy): Eukaryota > Metazoa > Chordata > Actinopteri > Cypriniformes > Cyprinidae > Carassius > Carassius auratus. The sequence goes on from NC_039263.1 coordinate 3,949,932, forward strand.
TAACGTTTGGGAGACATCAGGCAAACATGTTGTTTACCCAAATATCAATTATCATTCACAAAGGGAATTTTGTATGAGTGCAAAAGGATATTTTTGTTTGCTTGTTTGTTTTCAATTCATTTTTTTATTATTTATTTATTATTATTGTTATTATTTGTCATCTTGTTGGCTGCTTTGCAAGTAGCAAAAAGCCCTACGCAATTGTTTACCTGGTAGTTGTCCTCTGGGCTTCTCCTACAAGGCCAGTGTAGGGACAGATAAACAGCGCTGGTGCTAGTCTTCCTAGTATTCTGTCTGCAATTCAGTTCTCTTTTTTAGGTCTAATTTCAGATAAAAGCTCACTCATTCAGTATTGGTCATGTCACTGCCAGATTAAATGCAGGGAAAAAGTGTTCATGTAAGTGGCAGCTTCTCTCACTCTCCTTCTCTCTCTCTCTCTCTCTTTATTTAACAAAATGCATTTTAACAGAAACAAACCAAGTAGCTACTGTATCTGGAAAACAAATCAACATGAAATAAGCAATTTAAAGCACATGTACAGCTTAAGGACAGAAGTGGCTTGGGCAGACAAGAGACAAGGGTAGGGGATGGGGAATGGGGGTCCTGCATAGGGGTTTCGTTTCAAATGTATGTCATGCCATATAAATTATTTATATAAGATGTTTATTTTTGTAGTTTGTACAGATGTTAGTCACTAGACTGAAGTTATATTTTTAAAGAGTAAATATATTATAAATATAAATATATAATTATATCTATTTGTTTCTGAGATTTTTGTTTGTTTGTTTTGGGGTGGGGTGGGGTGGGGTGGGGGGGTGTTGGGTGGAGTGGGCTTTGAAATCTTCATATTGCTGTTGGAAATAATGAAGGAAAGGGGTGGCTAGGATTGTCCACCTTGTTAAGACTCTTTGCCTTTCCTTCTTCATGTAAAGATTTGAAGCGTTTCTGTTTTTGTTGTTGTCTAAAACACTGATTTCAGAAAACTTTGAGGAAAAAAAAGAAAAGAGAAACCCTTTGTGACCATCATTTCCTTCGCCCTTTATAGGAAATTAAACTAACAAAATAAAAGTAAAAAAAAAAAAAAAAAGACTCCTATTGTTTTTCTTGTATGCCTACTTGTTATTTAAAACATTATCATATTTTGATGTTGTTTGTTAAGGTTATACCAAATGTCAAATTTTGTCACTCAAAAACCCACACTATTTTGGGTGACTAAATGCTAAAAAGATGTGAGAGGCGATTAGGTGAGGCGAGGGAAGGCAGTTTATTTATGTATCAGCTCTACACTTCCTGTTTTATTGTTGTGTCTCCCCAGGCTAGTGTCCTCAGTACAATAAGCCCACCAATAGAGATGAAAGAAGTGTGCTGTAAATTCCTCGGCTTCCCACAACACGGGCTCATCTGTCAGCTACCTCGGGCCTGTCTGAATCTGATACACCATTGGCTTTTGAAGTTACTGTCGAGGCCCCTTAGTATCAGGAAATAAAGGGAGCGGGTCAAGGGTTTTGCCTTGTGGAGTCAGAGAGCAGTGATTTAGGCCGTGAGGCCAATCTCGTTCTACACGTTCAGGTTCAGTTTCTCAAAAAGAATGTGCTGAAAGTTGCTGCTTTGTCAAAATTGCTGATGTTAAACTACAATACCATGCGATATATTTACATTAGCTGTTTACATGCACTCAAATGATCTGTTAGTGATCGGATTGATGGCTCAATCACATTAAAAAGGCTTCATGTAAACACCTTCATCGATCTGACTGAGCTTGATAGGAATTCAATTGGGATGAAATGGATTGGAAAAGGGGGTGTAGACCTGAAATAATCCAATCAATAAGAAATAATCTCATTTAGATTTAAAAATACCTTGCGCTCATGCGCAGTGCAGTTTGCCGGTGCTCTTTTATAATAAAATCATTGATGTTCACATGCTTTACTTATTTCTAACCTTCCAGTGTCTGACATATTTTTTTCAGCTATTCTTTTAGATGTCATCAAGGCAAAAATGGGTTCCCTGAAATCGGATTGGATTCATTTAGCTTGCCGAAAATGAGTGCATGTAAACGTACCTATTGAGAAATGCCTTTACAATAGAAGTTTAGGGGCCAACAAGCAAACCAAAGTTTAAAGACACGATCGATTATCATTCAAATGGTCATTCTAATGTAAAAATCCTAGAGAAATATGTTTTCTTACACCATGAGTGATAAGTTTAGGCAGCTTGACTTTAAACTGGATTTTCCAGCACTTAACAGGTTATAACCACCCAAGAAAAGCACATGACAAGACTTAAAAAAATCACATATATATATATATATAAACTCCTGAAAACGCACCAAATATCTTCACTGGAGGTCTGGAACTTTCAACAGCTTCCGCTGGGAAGCACTGAGATTAGGAGAGCTGACGTAGTTTAACTACATCTTCCTGAGGAGCTCTGTGACGTACTGAACATGCATTGACTGAGGAACTAGAGAGAAAAGAGCTGATCGCAGGAGCGATAGGGCTGTCTCTCATTCATGTCTGGCTTTGGCAGCGTTATCATGAGCTGCAGGAGCCAAACGGCACTGGGACTGTGTAATTCAAATGGGGGGTCTGACTCTCTCCCTCCCATTCCACTCTCAAAACTTTATCAGAGAAGACTCAGATTTAAAGATTTAAAGAGCTCTGCATGTTGGAGCAGTTTAGAGAGAACCATGCTCCAGAAATGGAAGGCAGCAGTTGGCACAAATTGAAAGAATCTTTGAAATAGCTGGTAATATACGGGGGAGATAACAGCTGACACCTTTAACAACAGATAGATGCGTCTGGATGGCAGCAATCGGAGCAAAGCATTGTCTGTATGGGGCAAGTAAAAAGGGGGAGGAAAAAAATTGGGTGAGAACAATAGGAACACATGATCTGCTGTGCTGCTTGGGTGGCCAGAGAATGAACGGCCATTGTCGGTTGAATTCAATAGGGCTGATTAGTTAAAAGTGTGTGTTTTACATTTATGGTGACTGGCACGGGTCTCTCTCGCTCTCAGCATGACTGAAAATGGGGGGAAAAAAGATTACAATTCTATTCACTGTTTTTTTGTTTTTGTATGGTTGATGGGGATGGAAAAGGGAGGTGGTGATGAAAATTTCATAAAATAGATAAGGGACAATAACAACTGATTATACATAGCAGGTGAATAAATTGATCAAAAGTGACAGTAAAGGCTTTTAGATGATCCAGAACATTTCTATTTCAAATAAATGCTGTTCTTTTGAACTTCGCGTTCATCAAGGAATCCCAAAAATACCAAACTATTCCCACAAAAAATATTAAGCAGCACATTTTGCAACGCTGATAATAATAACAAAAGATTCTTGAGGATCAAATCAGTATATTATTAATGACTGCTCATTGCTTTGCCATCACAGTAATACATTTAATTTTAAAATATATTAATTAAAAATAAAAATCACAATAGTTTTGTTTTTACTCTATTTTTGATCAAATAAATGCAGCCTCGTTGAACATAAGCGTTCTTACAGGTCCCAAATGTTTTACATACATTAACATAGTTTTTTTTAAATGATTGCATATTTACCACATTCAGAGTCGCACTTTCATTATGATCATCCTAAAATGTTTAGATATTTTATGGGTATTAAAGAACCTAAACCAAAGCCTTTCATATACTAAAACGGACGTTTAGATCAGCTGATATAGCACAGGAAGTGGAGGTGATCTGACGTTTCTCAGCCCGTGTCCATCTATACGTCTTGTTTATAGTTGTTAACCATCATCATTATTTCCCTGACCTCATTATACAGAGCACAGATCAATATTTACAGAAATCGCTTCAAACTAACAAATGTGTTTGCAATTTTCTACGTCCTATTCCGACACAGGAACAATATGAATTTTCAAGGCGGCCTCTGCAGTCTAAACATTTTTTAAATAAACAGGAACTAACGTAATGCTCTTTTAATTGATTCACTCTGCCCAGCAATGTTTACAGAGGGGCCTAAATATGAACTTGTAATGCAAATCCAGCGTTTAGAAGTGGTTTGTTTGGTTAAAGCAATAACAATCTGTATGCCAGCCGTGTTTAAGTTGCATTGTGTCATTCAAAGGCTAAATCTTTCTAGGCTGCTCTCTACAAATTGTACTGCAATTCGTAGGGCAGAGCTGTCTATGTTCGAAATAGGAGAGGGAATAATCATAAAGCGGTTGTGGATGGTATGGCACTCAGAGTAAAAGACCATCAGATTATAATTAAACACATGTGAGAGGTTATAAAATGTAATGAATGTTGTGAGGAGACTGGCAGAGCCATTTTATGTGGCCAGCACAACATGTTGTGTAGCGCTGAAAGCCACGCCATATGTGTCCTTGGGTGCTCTGGGTTTAAACATCTGTCCATATATGGTAGCTGTAGCACTTTTTTGAAACGCTTTCACAGTACTGACATGGAAGTGGCCTTGTGGGTAAATTTCTTTTAAATTTGAGTTTGTGTCATGCTTGCAACATCGCCGGCTAAAACTTTGAAAGCAAATGGAAGGTTTTGGTAAAGCCGACTATTTGTAGCTGCTTACAGCTTGACTCAAGGTCATGGCATTTTGTGTGATTATTTACAAAAATAATTTTTTAGTACACACAATGTGTGTTAGCATTAATCCACTTTCTGTAATTGCAATGTAGGTTTTGCAGCCGAATTACACCTCTTTGCTCAGAAAGATTTGAAGTGTAATGTTTATGAGAGTTTAAAACGGTTTGTGTTCTAGTGCAAAAAGTACAATAAGTTAGTAGAAGTAGAGGTTTTGTATCTCAAGTTATGAAGGTGTTTAATCACTGGGGAGGCGCTGATCGGACTATAATAAAGACTGAAACAATGAAAAACAGCAACCCACAACAGTCAGATTAAGCTGTCATATAATTTGAAGTGAACTTTGTGTTCTAAACTGTAATTACAGTCATTCAATTGGATAAACACACTCAAAAGTACTTGTAAATGTGGACACTTGTAAACTAACACAGTAAGACACTTTAAATGGTGTTTTTATAAGACTACAAGGGAGTTGTAACCCTCATTTAGAGCTATGTATTCAGTCTGGCATGTTCGGCCCAAAGGGCAGGGCCAAGGCACAAGGAGGTCCAATATTCCAAACGAAATGCCTCTCATCGCTTAAATCCATCACTGGAGCAGAGACAGGCGTGTCCCTCTTTCTCTGGATGTTGAAATGAGAGAGTGTAAGCATGTATGTGTTGACTGGTCCTGAGCGGACCTTTTGGCCTCTGGGATGCTCCACAGAGAACCAGTTCATTTTTCTGTTATTTCTGTGTAATAATACAAATCAGTGCTACAAAAACTACAAAACTGAGCTGAATTGCATGAACACTAAAAGTAGATGTCACATTCAATGCACTTAAAAGATTATAGAAACCCCTTTTATATGTGATTTGATTTGTTTTCACTCTTCAAAAGCGAAATCTAATAACATGTGCAGAGCATATATAAAGAACTAAAAAATGAACGTCTGCATGAGTTAGTTTTTGTTAGGCTCTGTGGTTTGCACACCTGTGTTGACGTGCACGCTGTCCTCTAGCCGCCTTGAAATGGAAGCATAAACAAGCACATCCAGCTGGGGAAACCCAGACTCACCACAGCCATGCAGACAAGGCCTGTCGCCAGCGCCTGTATCTTTTCACACAGACACACTTGTATTTGATCATTCCACCTGGAAAAGAATAGCAAAAGGATCTCAACAGACTTCTAAAGGAAACATTCTAAATTCGCATTTGGAATCTTCAACAATTCCTAGAAAACAGTGAAGCATTCATGAACAAAATCAAATATTAAAACGCCTCTGTGAATGCATTAAATTCTGGTGCCAGTGGGCATGCCAGTCGATGCCAGACTGCATGAAAAATAAGCAAGCTCCAATGTGACTCTGAAACTATTCTGATGCTTCAGGGCCAAATAAGATGCTGGGAATTTCCTAGTGTGTTACATTGATTTTGGAAGGAGTAAACATGCTAAAGCAAATAAATACAAATGCAAATGAACACCTCAACATTATTAGAACAGCGGGAAAATGTATTTCTAATGCAACGTGCATGTGTGAGCTCTGTGTGCATAGTTTGACTGCCCTCTATTGGTAACAACATGTCATGTGCATGACAACAAATTCAGCATTGAAACACTGCACCCTTGTGACATCCATGAAAATAACAAAATCCAAGTTAATAACCGTAACAGCATCATCTTATAACATCTGTTTTCATAATTTGTCAACTTTTGAAGCTGACTAAAAATACAGTCTTTAACCACGAGTTCTCCAGTTTAATTGTGGTTCAATGAAAAATAAGCATGTTCAAAGTTGAAGACGTTTGTTTTGATGAAATGACTTACCCTCCTGTCGTTACAAATCCATGTAGTCTGCTCTTAATTTTCCTGTTCAATATTAAATCATTATTCCTGAAGAAACATCATGCATATATTTTCTATACAATTTATGGTGGCCACGTGGCATAGGCGGGAAAAAAAAAAACATTAAAGTAGTCTATACTCGTGCACTATATTCTAAATTATAGTTTTGTATGAAGATCTGACTGAAAATTACGTCATTATTCACTGATTATTTCAAGTATTTGGTAGCTGAAAAACTACTGCGATCGGGTCATCTAGATTTGTGAATGAATCATTTTTTGAACCGGTTCTTTGTAATGAACCCATTGATTGACCTTTAAAATGTGCTGAACAACTCACCAATCAGAACTCAACTGACTCAAGGTCGCATTCAGGTTTTCGAATAATTAGCTAACTAAAAAGAACCTTATGTAATATGCTATTCAAACTAGTCCTAATAGAAAAAAAGCTTTAAAACGGTTGACTTAAATGCTCCATATTTAAAAACTTTGAGTAGTTCAAAGGTCATGTCAATACATGTATATTCTATTTGTTTGTTTTCTTTTCCTTTCCTTCTTTTTTCCTTGGTTCCTATAGCATTCATATTTATATGGCTGTAATGTCTTGTTATTCGCAGCATTAAGGAGTAACTAGAGGGAGAGTGAAAAACACCTTTGTTCTTTCACAAACTTTTTTTTTTTTTTTGTCATATAAGTTTTATTTTCAGAGAGACAGACATATGCAGTAAATCACATTATAGACAGGGTATGCAAAAATAAATAAATAAATATTGGCGTAATATTGAGGAATGTTTATAAAAAGGCTCTTCTCCAAATACCATAACACTTTTATTCAGGCCTGCAATGAGCCTGGTGTTGATGGACACTTTCCCCATTCAGATCCATTCACAGACAATCCAGAGCCACAGAATGACAGAAGAAAGAAAGGGGTCAGAAGGAAAAGAAAAACAGAGGTTGTTCTGCATGCTCCTCTGATAGGCTTGCTGGGTGGTTTGTGTTTATTTAGTCTGTGGAGGTGATGGGAACTGAGCATTAGCCACTGCCAATTTTCTCCACACTGAGAAAATATTCATGTGGACAGCTGGAATCCAGAAAGCAGAGTCAAACAGACTCAGGGCCAACAGATACAAGACTCGGCTCGCATGAAACACATTTCCAAATCGAAAACCCAAAGCTTCTTCAGCGCTCTCGTCTTCTTTAAAATTCATGGTGAATAACCGAATTCAAGAAAGCGTATCTGTAACAAGCCCAAGGTCCTTTTTAGCTATTCTAAGAGTGTTGTTTCAGAAGCAAAGCTGGCTAGTAACATCCCAAGACGATTACAAAACCACAACGCAACACCGAATCAAAATGGTTTCAGTCTCTTTAAACCACTGAAGGGTTCAATTAGAACCAGCTCTCAGGAAGTTAAGGTTTGTCTGAAGTGAACCTCCAAGTCCCTAATCATGCAAGAGAGGAGAATATTAAATCAGACTAAAAAGATTTGAACAAAACATTTATTTAAAAGAATATGTTAATTAGTTCTCCACGACATGACTGATACGTATACATTCCAAGCAATTATTTTACATTGAAAGATATTTAACGCTACATGAACGCAACCAAAGAAAGACTGGACAGCAGCTATAAACTGAAAATTTGAATTAATGAATGAGACTTTTTAAGCATTATACAAAAGTTCTGCATACAGTAGTATGTGTACATCAAATGTAGTGTTAAAACAAGATACATATTTTCCATTGTAGTGCAATATATGTAGCACGGCTAGATGTATTTCCAGAGCGGGGTGGGGGGAGGGGAAGGGGTGGGAAATGCCACCCAAAGAGCTCAGAGGAAGCAGTTGAGATTTTAGGCCTCACACAGAGATGTGGGGCCACCCACTCATAGGCCGATTTTGTTTATTTTCATCCATTGAGGTAAACTGTTCAGTGCGAGCTGTTTATTAGGCCTTTGATTTGTCATGTGTCAGCTTGTGCTTGCAGGGCAAGTGTATACACTGGTTGTGGCTTGTATATAGTGGCGGTTTGGAGGTCAAGGCTGGGGGTGATGGGAAGGGTGGGTGGTATGAAGTGGTGCTCAAACCACCTCTCATTTTGGCGTCATCGGGGATAAAAAAAAAAAAAAGTTTCAAGGCAGACACGTGACATGACTAAGAATCCAGATGCAAGTAAATGAAGCACAAACAGCTGATGATTTACAAAAGATCCAAATATGAGGGAACCTTTATTCAGTACACAAAAACAATTAAAACAAAAATAACAAAAACTTGATATATCTTCTAACCAGACAGCAGATAAGATTATTAAAAGAACAAATGGAAATTGCATTATCTTTTGTAAGCGGTTTCTCTGCAGTTGTACACCGATGAAGCTCATCTTCGATTAGTTTGGTGACATCCTGACCCTCTGTTCTGCTTCAATAGCTGATCTCAAAGCCTGGTAAGACTCTACAACAAGGAAAAGTAAAACTATTACAATGTTCGGCAGGAAATGGAAGGGGTTTTTAATCAACACCTTCTCAAACCACACAATGTGTGTCACTTCAACGTGTATCGAAACTCAAACAAGTTCTTACATAAACAGAGGTGTATGGGGGGGGGGGGGGGGTAAATGTGTGTGTGTTAATTAATTTCCCCTAAATAAAATGGACATTACCATTCAAAAGTTTTTTTTTTCTTTAAGGAAATTAATACTTTTATTCAGCAAGGCTGCATGAGCAATTGATCATAAGTGACAGAAAATACATTTATAATGTTACAAAATACTTCTATTATTTCATAAAATGGCTGCTCCTTTGAAAACAAAGTATCACAGTTTACTTAAAAATATTTAGCAGCATAACTTTTCAATACTGACGAGAAATATTTCTTGGACACCAAATTAACATATTAGAATGATTTCTGAAAGTAGATATAACACTGCAGACTGGAGGGAGTAAATGGCTGCTAAAAGTCGAGGAATTAATGACATTTTAAAATGTATAAAAATAGAAAGCAGCTATTTTGAATTGTAATATTATTACACAATATTACTGTGTGTGCATGAGAAACATCTTTCAAAAACAAAAACCTTACTGACCCCAAACTTTTGAATGGTAATGTAGGTGTCTGTTTGGATTCTAATGAAATACCTTGCAGTTTCCTCATAAATGCATCAATCTCTGGTAAATTTGGTATGATATCAAATGAGGGATATTCCATAGACCTGGCAACCTCGCTGCACCCCTGGAAAAGGAATGAGAAACACAGATAAACACCAAACCCACTTATCCTATGACTCAACCAAGGTCCTTGAGCATTTTAAAAAAAAAAAAACATGTCTGAAGAAATGCATTCAGGGGTAAACAAATAGCAAAGTTCGTTTTGTAACTTGATTGCTAAGGGGAGTTCTGTAACTTTTTGAGTGATTGTGAGGTTTAAAACAAAGCTGCCCACTCAGAGCAGGTGTGTTTACACAAACAGCTACAAACCTTCAGCTCTTCATAAAACCTCTCCTCCATCTCAGACACTTGGGATATAGCCTCAAACGCTGGGAGAACAGACTCCTGAAAAGAAGTACATTTTAGAGGTTTTGTATAATTTTTTGTATCACATATCTGTAAATAAATACAAAATGTACACACAAGTTTAATTGCCATTTAAATAAAAGCTCCATTTAACCAATTATAAACGAAACAAAAACACAAGATTTATTTAGAGTTCTAGATGAAAGTCCTGCCACTTCACTCACTTCCTCCGAGGAGTTTCCTTCCTCAGAAAGCTCTAGTTTTGTACCATTCTCCACTGAAGCTCCCTTAGACACACCATTCAGTTCTTTTACCCTGTCACAAACACCCACAAATGATTGTGATACCTAAACCGCACCACCAGAGGGCCTTCCAGGCCAATCACAGCAACATTAGTTTAAATCAAGGAAGATAAAAAAAGCACCTGTTCGCATAACGTAGTGTATTCATTGTGTATTCACAAGAGCTCATACCCGGCGAGATCATTGCGATCTGAAACGAACAAAACACAAAGAGATAAATGTTACAACAAACAAGTATCAAAAGCAAGTCCTGAAAAAAAAAAGCGTTATTGAAACGCACATATACACAAAACTGAATAATCACTCTAGCAAACTCTTACCATACAGGTCCTGGAGTTTTCTCCAATGAAGGAGTCCCGAAGCACCTGGGTGAGTTTGCTCATCCTGAACGGGATGTGCTCGCTGTTCTGTCCCAGAGATCGGATACATTCCTGAGGCAGCAGGGAAGACATTAACAACTTAACCGTACTAAAACCACCATTTACTTGTGTGTTTGTAAGCAGGATAAAAAAAAAAATAAAAAAAAAAGCATTGGGCACATATAGGTTTCTTAACAGTATAACTGAGCAGCAAACAAAAGCTATAACTATCAGCTGTATAAACACAACCTCAGATTTTAAACAGTTTAAACAGTAATTAGGATGCATTTAAATTTAATTTATTAAAAATGGGGGGGAAAAGTGTATTTAGGATAAAGAATGATGTAGAGATGACCTATTTGGCGCAGAAGCCACTAGACAAAGCACCTTCAAAGCCAGCAGGCTGCGGTTAATCTCGGCCGTCTCCACGATGGTGTGCCGATCGTTATTGCTGATATCAGTGCCACGTTCATTCCCAGCCAGGTCCACCAGAGAGAACTTCCCATGGAGGATATTCCGCCGCCTTAGAATTACTTGCAAAACCGCATGTGAACGTGATGAGCTGGCATTGGCAAACGTTTGGCCAGACGTTCTGTTATAAAGCCAAGATAGAGTTGCGTTTGTTCAAACGTTTTTGGTAAATGAAATAAGGCTCAAGTAAAATTAGTATATAAAAATTTGATGGAATAACTTCGAAATTAGAAGAAAGGTTGCCTTGTCAACTAATGGAAAATGACTAAAATTAACCGAATGTCAAATAAAAATGAAGAGCACATAGGATTACTAAACCTAAAATTAATCATAATAATAATAATAATAATAAAAACATACCATTAAAGCATCTAAATAATTCTAAAATAACAGACCTGTAGCATAAACAGTCATTTAAGACAACAACAAAATGGCATTTAAAGGGTCAACTTAAAAAATGATTAATATTTACCTGCATGCACTTCCCTTCTCAATCATCTTGATGACGTCATCAACAGATGACACGGGCACTTCCTGCAGGCCAACAACATTGACCTGCTGCTTCTCATCCTCCAAAACACGCAGCTTTGCTTTCTTATTCAGTAAATCAAACACCTGCAGCACACAAAGAGTTCCCCATCATGCCCGAACAAGTAAGTACTTTATGCTTGCAACCATAATCAAAAACAGTGTAAAACCAAATACTAATACCACAGTAAAGATTTCGAAATTTGAGAATTATTAACACTTCATGCAAATTCATGAATCCATTTGACAAGCCATCACAGAATTCCCAAATTGGAATCGGAAACATACAATGTGTGCAAACCTTGCCATTGTAGATCTCAAAAAAGGTGACATATGGGCAAAGGTCCATATCAGCATATCGCTTTTGCCTTAAGAGGGTAAATACATCCTGTGCTGTGACGTATGCAGAGAGATTGATACATGAGTGAACATGGATAAAAAGTAACAGGCCAGTATTTAAAGTACATGTGACAGTTTCAATCACCTGCCAGGGCGTAAATCCCTTTAGAGCTGTTTTGGCTCTTTCCAGAAAAGTCTCCACCCATAGTCTGTAAATAATGCCTCAGATGAACAACATGGGAAAATGTTTTGGAATTTTATTTTGGAAGCACAAACAAAACCACTTACATGGGTCTTTCCACTGCCTGTTTGGCCATATGCGAAGCACGTCGCCATACCACCTTCAAAAATGGTCTTAACCAAAGGTTTAGCACTGAACCTAAAAGTTAAATTCATAACCATTTGAATATTTTCTGAATTAAACATTAATAGTGAATTAGATTTTATTATTTAGAAAAAGATAATCCAAACATGTAAAATCTGTCATTATTTACTGGTAATGGTTGCTCTATTCCATGCAAATTACAAATTGCTGTTTCAGTTTCGGTTAGAAATGACAGATTAGAGTGAACTGATCTTTGAATGAATTACACTTCATGTACATGCATGGAAACTCGAATATTCAGCTACCTGTAAACCAAGTCATTAGTGGCGTCTTCATCAAACGAGTAATCAAAATGGAAAGTCTGATTCTCTAGGTACTTGGTCAGATCCACTTTCTGTTTGGGCTCATGCAACAGCAGGGCTCCATTACCAGGGATCGTGACCACGTCAATCTCTTTCTTTGCCAACTCTAAAAACAAATAAATGAGAAATAAAAAGGAAAAACTCAACAACAAAAAATAAACAATTCTATTCCATTAAGAGAGGTCATATCAGCAACCTACCTTTTTTATTCAGCGGACGTTTGCGAACACAGACACATATACGGTGAGGTTTGACCTAAGAGAGACACTGTGTTAAAATATGAAATTAATAAATTAGAATAGTAATAGTATACTCATTAACTTACAGGATCAGAAAAGGACATGGGTACTCTCTCCAGGGTCTCTCTGTATTCCTCGATCATCTGGTAAAACTGCTTATTAGGTCGACTTGTATCTGCAAACTAGAAACAAATATAGCAAGAATTGGATGGAGAAAATAAATAAATCTTTACAAATTTCCTCTTCAAGATTAACTGTAACCAAACAAGTAAAACAAAAAAACAAAACAAAAAACATACACTACCAGTCAAAAGTTTGGATCATTAAGACATGTTTTTTTTTTTTTTTTTTTTAAGTCTCTTATACTCATCAAGGCTGCATTTATTTAAAAAAAAAAAAAAAAAAAAGAAAACTAAAACTGTATTCTTGCAAAATATGTTATTACAATATAAAATGATGGTTTCTATTTTAATATCCTTTAAAATATAATTTATTTATTTGATGCAAAGCTACATTTCCATCAGCCATTACTCCAGTCTAAAGTGCAACATGGTCCTTAAGAAATCTTTTTAATATGCTGATTTATTATTAGAGTTATCAATGTTGGCAACAGTTGTGCTGCAAAATACTGTTTTGGAAATTGCAATCCTTTTTTCAGCCTTCTTTGATGAATAAAGTTAAAAAGAACAGCATTTATTCAAAATAATTATTTTCTAACAATATAAATTGTTGCCATCACTTCTTAACAATAACACATCCTTGCTGAATAAAACTTGTAATTAAAAAAAAATGTATTAATATATAAAATTATAATAATAATAATTTACTGACCCCAAACTTTTGAACTGTAGTGTATATTGTTAGAAAAGATTTCATTTTAAATAAATGCTCTTCTTAACTTTTCATTCATCAAAGAATCCTGAAAAACAGTATCACAGGTTCCAAAAAAAAATATTAAGCAGCACAACAGTTTCCAACAGCATATCAGAATTATTTCTGAAGGATCATGTGACACTGAAGACTGGAGTAATGATGCTGAAAATTCAGCTTTGCATCACAGGAATAAATTAGATTTTGATATATAAAAGTAGAAAAAAGTTATTTCACAACATTAAAATTTCCCTCTTGTATTTTAGATAAAATAAATGCAACCTTGATGAGCATAAGAAACTCCTGTACAAAACATAAAAAATAATTCTGATCCCAAACTTTTGATTAGTAGTGTGTAATATACATATATACACATACATTATACAGGTGCTGGTCATATAATTAGAATATCATCAAGAAGTTGATTTCATTAATTCCATTCAAAAAGTGAAACTTGTATATTATATTCATTCATTACAAACAGACTGATATATTTCAAATGTTTGTTTCTTTTAATTTTGATGTTTATAACTGACAACTAAGGAAAATCCCAAATTTATTATCTCAGAAAATTAGTATATTGTGAAAAGGTTCGATATTGAAGACAAATGGTGCCACACTCTAATCAGTTAATTAACTCAAAACACCTGAAAAGCCTTTAAATGGTCTCTCAGTCTAGTTCTGTAGGCTACACAATCATGGGGAAGACTGCTGGACTGACAGTTGTCCAAAAGATGACCATTGACACCTTGCACAAGGAGGGCAAGACACAAAAGGTCATTGCAAAAGAGGCTGGCTGTTCACAGAGCTCCTTGTCCAAGCACATTAATAGAGAGGTGAAGGGAAGGAAAAGATGGGGTAGGAAAAAAAAAAAAAGGTGTACAAGCAATCCCCATTCAAAAATGTGGGGGAGATTCCCAAAGAGTGGACTGCAGCTGGAGTCAGTGCTTCAAGAACCACTATACAAAGACGTATGCAGGACAGGGGTTTCAGCTGTCGGATTCCTTGTGTCAAGCCACTCTTGAACAACAGACAGCGTCAGAAGCGTCTAAAGACAAAAAGGACTGGACTGCTGCTGAGTAGTCCAAAGTTATGTGCTCTGATGAAAATAAATTTTGCATTTCCTTTGGATATCAGGGTCCCAGAGTCTGGAGGAAGAGAGGAGAGGCACACAATCCATGTTGCTTGAGGTCCAGTGTAGAGGTTCCACAGTCAGTGATGGTTTGCGGTGCCATGTCATCTGCTGGTGTTGGTCAACTGTGTTTTCTGAGGTCCAAGGTCAATGCAGCCGTATACCATGAAGTTTTAGAGCACTTCATGCTTTCTGCTGCTGACCAACTTTATGGAGATGCAGATTTCATATTCCAACAGGACTTGGCCCCAAGCACACAGTGCCAAATATTCCAGTACCTGGTTTAAGTACCATGGTATCCCTGTTCTTAATTGGCCAGCAAACTCGCCTGACCTTAACCCCATAGAAAATCTGTGTGATATACCAGACCCAAGAATGCAGAAGAGCTGAAGGCCACTATCAGAGCATCCTGGGCTCTCATAACACACAAGCAGAGCCACAGACTGATAAGACTCCATGCCACGCTTCATTGCTGCAGTAATTCAGGCAAAAGGAGCCCCAACTAAGTATTGAGTACTGTACATGCTCATACTTTTAATTTTTATACTTTTTAGTTGGACAAGATTTCAAAAAATCCTTTCTTTGTACTGGTCTTAAGTAATATTTTAATTTCTGAGATACTGAACTTGGGATTGTCCTTAGTTGTCAGTTATAATCATCAAAATGAACAGAAATAAACATTTGAAATATCAGTCTGTGTGTAATGAATGAATATAATATACAAGTTTCAATTTTTTAATGGAATTAATGAAATAAATCAACTTTTTGATTATATAATAATTATATGACCAGTTCTGTATGTATATGTGTGTGTGTGTCTAATATATATATATATATATATATTAGTAATAAAAAAACTAATAATAGAAATAATAAAACAATTTAATTGTTAAATTAAGTACAATGCAAAGGAAAAATAAATGCATATCTGAGGGGCTGTTTACACCACATTGACAACTACAAACTGAAAACTTTTGTTTTACCTATTCATTTGCACTATAACAATGTTTAGAGGGCTTGAGAATGAGTTTATAAATGCAAGTTTTCGAAAACTATACTATTACCTTATTACAAAAAATTTGAAGTTGTGAAAACGGTGACGTCATGCGCATGCAGATTACATGTTTAATCTATAGGCATGCGGGAGTGCGTACTTAATGCATATGTGTGCAAGCACACCAGTGTTCCTTTACAAAGTGACTTGTTGACATTGTTGTCTCTAAAAGTTTTTAGCACAAGTGTTGTTGTGTAAAGGTATCCTGAACAATAACAATCAAATAAGTTACCTTTCCTCTCTTCTGTGCTTCTGGATTTTTGGCTACTGACAACCGTTTGTTTGCAACCTTGTTCATTTCTGAGACTTGAGACATGCGATGGCCTAAAAGATTACAAATAGAACAGTTTATGCAAGTGTTGTAGATGTTACTAACCACCTTATCAATAATGTGAAAGCATGCATGACAAATGCAAAACAGTACATACTTGGTGGAGCCATGGGGGCACATTTGGAAGCCTCACTCTCACAAATAGCCTCAGCAGTTGGTAGCAGAGGAGAAGCTGGCTTTGAAACAAATCTCCTCTGGTAGCCTACCAATCCAGATAGCAACTTAATGAAATATGCAAGATTATCAAAGCGGACTGCACAAGTTATCTGCGTGGCTGTTTCAGGGCGTTCACCTCAAACTGGTTAACAATC
The DNA here is from genome assembly GCF_003368295.1 of Carassius auratus. NCBI lineage: Eukaryota > Metazoa > Chordata > Actinopteri > Cypriniformes > Cyprinidae > Carassius > Carassius auratus. Next base: position 3,966,454 of record NC_039263.1, read on the forward strand.
AATATCAGTTCACTGAAATGCAAAACAACTTGATACCAGTGAAGCTGCAAGATATGTAGTGAGATAAAGAGGACAGAGAACATTATGCTAATGAAAAAACAGACCTGAAGGTTTAGGGATCGTAGATGAGGGAAGATCCTGAGAGAGAACTTCCTCTGCAGCCGTGGCCGCGACCACAGGTGGAGGGGCAGGATGTCGGAACAAGCAAGTCTGACGTGTGGTCATCCTTCTAGAAGCTGAAAGGGGATGAAATTATGTTATGTGTACTCTCTGCAATGCAGTGTCAACACTGCCACTAAATCAAAAGGTGACCCTATAGGCAGCACCAGAACCTCCAAAAATGTTTGTCATGACTGTATTTTAATCAGCAATAATTGAACAACAATGTGAGCTCCTCACCCCATAGTATCTGACAAAGTGCAAACACACAGTACAGAAAGTAACTTCTAAATTGATGAAAAGAACAATTATTGCTATATAAAACCCTAAAGTGAGAAACCACCATTCACAGTGCTTTGGTAACCATTTGAGAACTTTCTGGACTGACCGAAACAGTAATTTAAGAGAATTTTTTGATTGCTACAAGTAGATCATTTGTAGAAAAGATAATGTGGACAGAAGTGGGAAGAGACACCCTGATTAAGTCTAAAGATTAGGGCTGCCCTCGAATAAAGATTTATTTTTGGTCGACTAGTAGTCGTTCATTTTAAGCATTAGTCAACTAATCCCACATTTATTAATAAACCGTTTAAATCTGAGACTTTAATTGCCTACATAGCTGAATAAGCACCAGCACACACATAAAACTTGCCACAGCACACCAGCAGAAGTAATGATGAATGTGTCAGGGAAAAATAAAAAATAAAAAAAACAAGGTAAGATTATACTGCATTAACATTTGAATATTCTATTGAAAAAACTATTGTTTTCTATGTTTTGGTCTTATATGAACTCGGGTTACATAATCACAGAAATTTCCTTTCTTTCCAGATATGAATAATTTCATTTGAAAAAGTAGACATTTCACTCTCTATAGATATATTTTTCATGTCTGTAAGGGAAGTATACACAGAGTTTCACGCTCAAGCTCAGAGAGGCCGAGACGGCAGAAAGCACATCCGGTTTGCTTTCATTATTTTACAAAAGCGCAATGTTTTGTTGTTATTGTGAGCACACACAAATAAATGTCGATTCCAAAGATGTATTACTCTTATCCGCATGATCAAAATGACGGATTATTTTAAGAGCAAGTGACCGCACCGGTGCCTCCATCTATCATGCTACGAGTGCACTACTGTTCAGCTTTCACACTTCACACAGGTCAACATTAGATTGAGCGGCCATATAAGGTCGCTACTACTTACATATTTCAGATGATAAGCCATATGTGATGTCAATGAATAATAGTTCGGTTGTCTTGCCCGATATATTACCACAAAGATCAGCCATTAACGATCTGTCCATCACTGGCTGCATGACCACCCCACTTCCTATGGATTTTTACTTTTTCTTTCTTGGGGGCAGCCCTACTAATGATAAATGTTATGATCCAAGCGTGAATGAGTATGATTGGAGAACATGAAGAAAGCATGCACTTCATACAAACCTGACTCTTCAGATGAACAATCCTGAGGAGCAGCTTCAGATGGGAAACACACCATAAGTTTACACTGGTGCTGGTCAGGAGACCAACTTTGACTCGGAACAACAGAGAATATAACTTACGTTCTGAAGTAGGTATTCTTGATGATCTTGATGGAAGCTCTGATGCTCTGACATTCTGCATGGCACAATGAAATAACATTAAAATAATTTTTGTAGGAGTGTTGTAGGTATAAAATAACAAATGAGTTAGTGTTTTTAGACACAGTGCATGAATGTGTGGAATTAAGTAAGGTTTGTTTTCTCAAATGACTTTTGCTTTCAGCACCACTGGTTTTCCTCTTATCACACTGACAGCTACTGACAGTTTTTGTAAAAAAAAAAAAAAAAAAAAAGTGTCTAGACATTGTGCTGACGCCTACAGCATTACCATGGTAACCAACATGCACATATCAGATGTTGACAACACTGTCTGTGCAAATTGGTCCATTTTAGCCCTTTGTGAAACAACAGTGCAGATAGTCAATACTCTCAATATAAAAAATAAAATATAAAAACCTTACGTGCATTTAGAACAAATAAGAATTTCTAGAAAAGAAATAAAGGACTCACTTTTGCCGGTTTTGACAAAGGTGCAGGTGCGGACTCACGCTCCCCTTGACGACATGGTTGGAGGTGTTGCATCAGGTCAGAATTGAGCTGCTTAAGTTCATCTAGGTCAACCTAGGGGAACATTTGTTTATTAGTTAAGCATAACACCCTAGAGCTTTAGCAAAACCTGTGGTCAACAGTCTAACAACTGCTCCAAGCAAAGGGGAAAAAGTCTTATGTTATGAAAAATTAAGTACCAACCTCTTTTCCTTTAGTCATGCCTTTCTCAGCCCATTCCACATTCACTGTGGACTTCGAGGCACTGACAGTTTTCACAGTGGCGCTGTGTATTCTTCCTGTGGCATAAGAAAACAGCATTATCTTGGTGGAACTTTGAGATAATTAATGACTGACTTCTTGTGGTGAAAAATAAGCTATTTACTTATTTACTTTTATTTTATATTTGTTTTCCATACAGTAAATTGTAAATGCCATTCAGCCTAATTTCTGTTTTTGAAGAAACTAAGTCACATGGGAAGAACATGAGTTAAGAAATTAAGTTGGAATTACAGACTTTATCTTGGTGTGTGTGAATTATCCCTTTAAAACAATCCTTGCCAACAACACAAGGGATCACAGGAATAAATTATTTTGTGTTATTTATATATCTTCAGATTTAGAATTTTAGAATTTTAGATTTTTTTTTAGAATTTTTCTATTCAAAGCAATTTTTTACATTTAGAAACCTTCCATTGGCAGCAATAATCAGTACGTGTTATGTGCGCTGAAAGTTTTATTTGCGATCTTTTTTTTTTCTTTTTTTTTTTTTTACATCAAGTGATTTAATTATGCAGTTCATGTCTGGAAAAGATTAGCAGCTAACGTTAGCAAACAAGCATCTTACCATCACTACGACTTATATTGACAGCGAGTCCGATAAGAAGTTTCGACAAGGCAGGATCCATCTCCGGTTATAGTTTATCAATTGCAGTTGTTTGTGAACGTTTCTGAATCAAAAAATTGAGACTAGTATGTTTCTGCCACTTTGCCCTTATGAGTCGTAAACCAACATTAACCGCTCTGCATTCAAAAATCGTCAGCGGAAGTTATTGGATTATTCAAGTAGGTGGTGCTTTGTTTGAACCTATCAGAGCACTGTAAAAACATGATTGGCATTTCAATACACAAATAAGATCTTACAGCCGTCTTTCGTCACACTCTCTGGTACCGCAACGTGAATCTAACGTTACTTCAAAAAATAAAAATAAAAAAATCAATTAAAAAAATTATTGCCTGGTAAACTGATGGAAATGAGACTTTAAAAGTCAGTGTTATGGAGGGAAAATTCTGTCAAGTAAGTAATAAAAATCCAGGAACGTATCTGAGGAAAGTCACTGATACAAAATTAATACAAAATAATGAAGAAGTTTCAATGTGGTACAGAGCATAAACAATGCATAACAACGTTTCTTAAAATATTTTATTAATTATTAATGTTTACATTAAGAAGGTGTTATGTGTAATCAAGTCAGTACACCAAAGGTTCAAATATGATAATGTCTGAAATGCCACTATTTAACTTTTATTGAAGTACTAAATATTATATTGAAGGCTACTAAATACTACCAATCAAATTAATACTTATTCTTTGCTATGAATGAAATGTTATGACAAAATGAAACATACAGACTATATTCACTGTTATTAAATATGTTTATATATTTAAAACAATATTAATAATGATAATAATAATAATTAAAAGCCTACTGGCGCTCGTGATTCTATAACTTCACATTGATATTCTTTATTTAGGATGCCTTTATACAATTGTTGTTCTCTGTTTGTAGCTAAGACTAGCACTAGATTTGTAAATGCATTCTGACTGTTAGAGTTCAGAAAAGAATTTGTACCTCACAAAGAAGTATGACAGAAACACAAAGTGCCTGAACAAACACGATCTGTGCCAGGAAAGGGTTTACGAGAGACTCATTAATCATATATAAAAGAAAATGTTTCAAATGATCAAGCAGAATTTTCTGCTATTATGCTACCCAATTTTTCATATTGTGGTATAGGCATTATGACATCATGACTCTCTGTTAAGCCTTGGCTTTATTTGATAGAAAAGTTATTCTTTAAGTAAAAGGAAAAGAGTTATTGTATCATTTTGCTCCACCTACTTTGTTCTACAGTACTTGCTAAATTTCATATACGTATTGACATATACATATTGAAAATACATATCTATTTGTGCCTTGATCTGTTAAAATAAGACCAATTAACAGACAGCTATGGAATATTTTTTTAATTAAACAGTTTCTGAAAAATAGTGAAGGTAAAACATTTAATAATATGGTATTTTGTTTTACAAAAATTTACTATTTATGTAATAGAATAAATAACAGTAAAATGTGAAAATGTGCTTTTCTTACAGTCAATGTAATTAAAAATGCATGAAATAAAACATATAGTATAAGTCTCTCCTTCCCTATATTTTTGTAGATTTTGATTGGTGTTAATTTACAGATAAATAGATAATCATGTCCACTCATAGCTATTGCATTTTAAAAAAACATATTACAAAGAAAAACCACTAGAGGGACTGTTGAGCTAAACAGAACCAAATTTATCCTGTAAAGGAAAGAGACCTGTAAACCACCTCCTGCTGTGGCTGTATACTTTTCCTGAAAATTCCCGGACTGGGAGGGAAGGCAGTTGTAACCCAGACACAAAAGAATAAAGTTCTGAACTCTTGGATATGCATACTGTATTCAGGGTGAATTCACAACCCATCCCTGATGAGATCATGGCAGACACTCAAAGTGATTTATTCTTCCCATATTCCTGTGATATATTTCAAGCCTGCTCGTGTTAAATGTTATGTGGCATGAGATAAAGACCTGGCCTTGCCCTTTCATATTATCCCAGGCCAGGAGGAAATCAAGTTATTTTCTCATGGATTTCACATAATCATAAGCGTTTTCATCGAGTATTATAGTGAAATGACTGTACTTGTCCTGGAACACACCTTCTGCTTAGCTGTTCACTTCCCAAGTAATGCTGCCCTTTTATGTAGATAATCAGTAATTTCCTTAAATTATAAGTTTGTTTCATCATTATATATTTTCCGTTACCTTTATTCTCTTGCACTTTCCATCTGTCTTCAGATATGTTGTTCCTCTCTTCTTCTCCACACTGATGTTTCCGTGTGTTTTTTGTATGTTTTGGGAAATCAAAGCATCTCTCTCAACTAACATCGCAAAAAAGCTGCACCCACCTGCTCAAAACAAGCTAAATTGTAGTATTTCCGCCTATGCACAAAAGCTGCAAGCATTTTAATCCCTGAGATCATCTGAAGTTGAAGAACATTTGATCCTGCTGTTTTGAGCATTATCCTGGGGAAGCTGTCATCAAAAAGCACATTTAATATTTCCTACATCATACAGCATTGTTAACAATTTTGGTAAAATCAAAATACATCTGGGACTTGGCAGATTTTAACATTTGTGTATTTTACTATTATTTTATTTTTTTTAAAATCTTACTGAAACTGATGAAGATGAAACTGTGAAGAAAAACTTTCTGTCAGGGATGTGAAATGCACATTTGCAACCAATTGTGATAGTAAAACAGAATTACAATATCATAAGAACAGTTTATTAGACTGCTGACCCACAAAACACAGAATGAACCTCTTACGTAGCAGACATTTTTGACTGCTAGCTTCTGTATCCTGCACCATCCTGCTTCTAGACAGAAGGGTGGTTCCCAGCGGCTGGAGCTCACAGCTCATTCGGGAATATGTGCTTAAGGCGTGATTTGTTTTTGAAATGTTTAGAATTTCCAATTCAGCAGTTTAGTTTGATTGTGAAAAAAATACTTTGTATTTATACTTACTTATTTTCTAATTTTATGTTATATTATGTTATCTTGTTATGTGTATTACTAAAGTAACTAAAAGGAATAAATGAATGTTTAAAGGAATATTTAAACAATGTGTGCTAGAATGATTTTAGTTTAAAAACAAAATCCCTTATTAACCTTTTGTGTGTAAAGTTATATCCAATTTAAAAATTGTGTTGCCATGACACTGGAAGCCCATAAACAACTGTAAACTTATAATTTGAAACATTTTAACAGAAAACATTTATGTACTAATAATATAAGCTTCTAATTTCTGCTTTTAAATCCTCCAGAAACTGCCTCACAGCAGCCTTAAGTTTTTGGTGGTAATCAATGCTATGATAAGCTGTTGACTGAGCTGACCTTGTATTGAAGTTAATTTCCTTTAAATATACGTTACACTCTACAAAGTATCTTCAATTTGAAAGAAATCCTTTGAATAGCAGTTTACATTTCATAATTGCTCTACATATGTGCAATGTCTGTCACTAGAAGCACATTTATGTGTCGAAACGAATGGGAAAGTGAAGAAAAACATGTACTTTGCAGACATTTCCAAAACATCATGCTTGCATCCACAGAAGGGCCATTTGCTCACATAGATGAGAAACAGATGAACATTTTTTTTGAACATTTGCAAGTAGAGGCAGTGACTGCAATGAAGATACCAAAGATAGAACAGACATTTGGAGACTGGGGTGAGGGCCTTGATATAATAATGCCAATGTAGCATAACTATCGTGGAATCAGTGAATGAGTAAGAGATATGTTTTATTGCAGTTGCCAACATGAATCTTGCCATTTGTGGGGTGGGCGGTTACAGGACCATATGCTGCTCATATTACATCAGGACAGTGGCACATGTTAAGGAGTGGTGGGAATTGCATGTGAACATTGATGAAACGAGAACATACGCTCATGAAAACTAAATAAACCAATGCATAAATTACTAACACAGACTGATGGATCTCCATAATCAGCAACGTAAATGCATTTGAAGTAATTTCAGTGCTTATAGTGCATAAATATGTGCCTTCCCTCCTTCCTTCATTAAGAAATGTCTGGCTTTGATTTTTAATGCTTTTTTTTTCATCATATTATCAGCATAACAGTTTGAATAGAAAGTTGAATTGAAATGTTAATATAAATGTTGTATTTGGTTTGGCTCCCTTTCATTTAATGACAGCAGCAATCGAGCTGCATGAACTGAATTGTGTAAAACATGATGATCATGTTTTCCAGCATGATTTGAGCAGTGTTAATTTTGACAGCAAATTCGGATTTAGTCTTAGTCTTAGTCTTTTGAATAACACACCATTTAGTTTTAGTCACATTTTAGTCATCTGAAATGTTTTAGTCTTAGTCTAGTTTTAGTCGACTAAATATCATAAGAGTTTTAGTCTTAGTCTAGTCTTAAGTCTTTTAGTCTTAGTCTAGTTTTTTTTTTTTAGTAGAACAAAGTCAACTTAGTTGACTTGACTAAATGTTTCCATCAGTCTGTTATGGAATGGTATTTATAAAATAAACATAAGGCCTGCTCTCAATGAAAAATATACATGCTCTCTGAAAAAGATATGCATTCGTCCTGAATGATATGCAATGCAAATGACATTCTTTCAAGATGAAGTACAGTATTATTGAAATAGACAACCACCTATATTATATTTGTATTGTATGTTCATTATATTTCTTTATTTGTGATATTTACACAAAGTTTACATTTTTTAAGTTTGTTTTTGTTCATTTAAAATAGCACTGCATAGTCTTCACTGTAAAATAAAATACACAATCAAACCAAAATGTATTCAGACACCTTCAACGTTTCTTACAATATCACAGTTTATCTGCTGTAGTTTAGAAATTGGTAATAAAATATGACAATAACTCAGGGTTAAACTGTGTCAGAACAACAAATTCATCTTGATAATGTCTGATGCAATGCTTAATTTGGTTCAGTCTGTGGTGTGAAAAGGTTGCATTAGCAATTAAAGAAAGAAACACTTAAGCAAAACATGCTCAGGTCCCTAATCATTTTTTTTTTTTTTAGTCACTAGTAAAACAATATAATCTATTCTATCTGATTTTTGGATTGACTTTGGATAATTTCTTGTTAAAACTACAAAGTAATTTAATCAAGAGCAGTGAGTGATTTACTTTCATTTTCATACATTAAAGACACTGACAGCAGAGCTAGTAAATTAGGCGCGGTCACTTTAAGAGACAAATGCATCCGTTATAAAGATACACATCCGATTTCTTTCCAACTCTTTACTTTCACTGAAGACACTACTACAGACCTTTTCGAACACACTTTCCAAGACGGGTATTTCGACATATTTAGTATGTATTTGTTGTCGGTACAAAAGCAAGAAGACTTTGAGACGCGGCTCTGCTTGCTCCCTGAACACCGCGCTGCTGAATTGAGCTCTTTCACTTTTCGCTCTTTTTCTTATGTTTATTTAAAATGCGATTTGTATTTGTTCGTTCAGGTGCAGGAGGACGCAAACGTCCTGAAGGAGAACTCGGTTCAGTGTTGCGCGAGTAACCAGCTGCTCAGTTCAACTTTCCCGCAGCGCGGGGCTGAAGCCAACTTGATGTGTTGAATGCTTGGAGCACGTTATAAAACGTATTCTTACACATTTCTGTTTTAATAAATGCTTATATTAAAACATAGCATTACACATAAGTAGGTACAAAAATAATCAGTGATACATTTACGACCCCATAAAAATTTGGGTCGCAATGGCATTTCAAAAGGTCGCAGTGTAGTTCCCTGTGTAAACAACTTAACTGTTATGAAAACGTCCTCGAAACTGTGCGAATTTCTGCAAACTCATCTTTGTTCTCTTTTCTGTGTAACTGCTGCTGCGTTTGTTTAGCTGTGGCGCTTGCATTTGCCGCGGCTTTTTAAAATGGCTCGGCTGCTTCTGCATAGATCAACCTACCCTCAAAGATTCGCTCTGATTGGATCTCTTCTCCATTCGTCCCGCCCATATATTTTCGTCTCATTTTTATTCGTTGACTAAAGTGTCAGTTATATTTCGTCACGTTTTTCGTCATCATATCTGACTTTTTATTTAGTTTTTATTTAGTTTTCGTCCGTGAAAAAGGTTAGTTGACGAATATTTTTCGTCATAGTCTTCGTCAACGAAATTAACACTGGATTTGAGAACCATCTAAAGAGCATCTTGTGCTTTAATGGAAGGAAATCTGACCTGTTGTACAAAGGATTTTGATCAGTGAACTAGAAATAATGGGGGGGGGGGGGGTCTTCATTTTACATAGTTCATTTTCCTAAATACATTTCTCAGACATTTGGAGCCCACTGTATAAACCGTTCTTTTAAATGTATCTTCTGCTGTGTTCACTGGATGACGCCACATTTCACGATTCATAAATCAGAGCCAAATAACAGGCATGCTCTGAGCTTGAAAAAGGTTCATCTTCATGCTCGAAAGAAACAGCATCTTGTTATTTGAGGTTCAACCTCTGTGATTGCCCATCCGCTGTGCTTGCCTATTTTGAGATGACAATGAAGTAACTTAAAACGTAGACGTACTGCCTGATTACAAGGCAACATTCGAGCCGTCCTACCCTCCTTCACCACAGAATGTGTGCATACTGAATAATTACCCTTCCCTCTCACACACAATCACATACACTCACACACTGTGTGCTGATCCAAACACACTAAGCTTGGGATGTGCATGGTTTTCATTACAGTGGCTATGATTCCTGATGCTCATTCAGAAGTCTAACTCAATGTCAAAGCATATAGCTGTTGTCAAGAAAACCGTTAAGGTTTTCTATATTTGATTGTACAGTAATTTGTCAAGCATGTGGTTGATAATGGAACTAAACGGGGGTGGGAGTGAATCAGCAATAGTTCATTTGTTCTTCAAGAATAGTCTTGTTATCATTTACTCACCCTTATGTCATTTTAAACCTGTATGACTTTCTTTCACTTTCACTGCATGAAGAAAAAGCAGAATGGATGTTCATTGTTCCACAGAAAAAAAGGGATGAGGGTGATTCAATAATTTCAAAATCTTCATATTTGTGTAAAATTTTAGTAAAGTACAGCTTCTATATTCTGATTAGTCGATACAATTTAAAAGCTGTATTTGAAAGACCTAATTCCATAAAAATGGCATTTCAGTCTCCTCCACCCACTCATCAGGCTGAGTTCAGTGGAAATCACTGGGGCTTGAGACAGAGCTGCTCATGGACATAGACGTATACAGAGAAGAACTCTCTTTAACTGCTGGACTAAGCACCTTTCTGTAATCATGAAAGGCCACAATTGTTCCGACTTTTTTTTTTTTTTTTTTTAATTGGAACCACACTGAAAGATGAGGTTCTATCACAGTTAGTTTGAAAAAAGAAATAAAAATAAAAAAAGAAATAAAAATAAAACACTGGGAGGATGCTTGGTGGGTGGAAAAGAGGAAAGGTTTGCAAAAAAGAAGTTCAAGCTGATCATTTCATTAATGTAACCAAATTATTTTGACTTCCTACTTTGTACTTGCCATTGCGTGTTGAGAGGTAAATTTCAAGTTGTTTTTTTTTTTTCCCTTTTTGAGGTACTCAGATTTTGGATTAAGTTTCATTTACTGCATCAGCAGATATTATGGTTTCCTGCACTTAACGCTTAAGTGTGTGCAATTTTGCACCACCAGCCACAATTATAATCTCTGTTAGTTGTCTCTGGATATTAACCTGGGATTGAATGTGTTTGAAAAATAAAGTGCTTTAATGCTTATATATATATATATATATATATATATATATATATTGCAGCACAAATCCGTTTATGAATATTCCGAGGTGTAGTAAACTTCAACAGAATTCCCCCACTCAGGGAGTAAGGAGCAATGAACACTGTGTAGAGACCATGTCAGTGGGAACACAGTTCGAGCATACTTCTAACGAGCTGATTATCTGAATCAGGTGTGTTAACAAAGAGAGATGTGCAAAATGTGCAGAGCAGGGGGTCGCGAGGACTGGAATTGAGAACCACTGCCATAGACCAGGAGTGTCAAACTTAATTCCTGGAGGGCCAGAACCCTGCAGAGCTTAGGTTATCCCTAATTAAACACACCCGATCCAACTGTATGAGTGTTGGAGCAGGGCTGGAACAAAACTCTGCAGGGCTTCAGCCCTCCAGGAACTGAGTTTGACACCCCTGCCATAGACCAACTATGTTAAAATGCCCAACTTTACAGCAGAAAAAAAAATGTTTACAGCCTGGTACAAAAAAGTGTTTTTAGTCTGTATAGTTTATTTTGTCCTTCATGACAACTGTGAGGGAGTGAATTGTTTGTAACTCATCCAGTTAATTTATATTAAGCCGCTGCTGTCACCACCGTCGAGCTAGGTGGGCGTGGTTTCAGCAAAACAGCTCCACCCATATCCTGCTTCTTTGTCTAGGGATGCAGATGGACAAGATGGACGGCCAGCTCAAAAATGCTCATCAGAAACTTACGGTTGGCAGTCATATATATATAGGGTTTGTTTTTCCATGGTATTTTAGTTGAGATATAGTTTTTGCCTTCCTTACTTAATTGTGTGCAGAGCACTCTTTATTGAATTTTGAAAAATAAATGAGTCTCGGCATTGTGCTCTGATCCAAAAATTAATTTAATAGCAATTATAGTTCAGTTAGGTAAGCTCCAAGCCGTTCTCATAAATACAACCTGCATTTTTTGCTTCTTGTTCTTCTCTCTGTGTAATTTTGTGTAGTGCTGTAAAACAGCAGAAGACTTCGTTTGAGTGGGCTGGAGTTTTCCAAATATATTACATATATCACCCACCACCAAAACCACCTGAAGGAAACCCAGCATGAAAACACAGTTTAATGGATCGTTCATAATGACTTTCAAAAGATCACTAAATTCTAGACACTCATAAATTTGTGGAGCAAAGTCTACTGCGGCAGAATTTTTTCTTGGTAATCTTAAAATATTTTACACAAAACTATCCTTGTTCAGCTTTTTTTCCTGTCCATTTTGATAAGCCTAATAATGTATACTGATAGTCAGCAGCAGTTGATTGGCATGTTATTTTTTGTTTCTTTTAATCTTTCTCAAAGCATCTGATATATGGAGAAAATGGAAATTATCTTAAAGGTTATATAGACATGCTGACATAATGTTAATCATTTTTAATCCTCAATACTGGTCCTCTTTTAATTTTTAGTTACTTAAAACTGCATTAGATGGTATCTGAGATGGACTGAATCATGTTGATGTTTTCCAAAAAAAAAATTATAAATTCTTTCTACATTTTTATTTTCAAAAAAAAAAAAAAAAAAAAAGAAAATATATATATATGCAGAAATATATATATATATATATATATATATATATATATATATATATATATATATATATATATATTTCTGCATTCTTTGCAACTGCAACATCCATTAGAAGTTTTTAATTCACTAGCAAAACTTAGAGAAACAAATTATTTTAAGGTCCAATTATGCATGTTATTCACTGATAATTGTATCCTACAATTTAACTTGTATTCAATGAGGATGCATTAAATTGATCAAAAGAGTTTTTTTTTTATATTTTTACTTTTTATTTATCAAACAATCCTGAAAAAAAGCATCTACAAAAATTTTAAGCAAGATAATTACTTTCAACTTTGATAATAATAAGAACCATTTCTTGATCAGCATTGATTGTTAAAGGATCACAGAAGACTGGATTAATGGTTGCTGAACATTCAACTTTGCCATAACAGGAATAAGTTACATTTTAAAATATATACAAGTACAAATGTTATTTTAAATTGTATTAAATTAAATTGTGTGCTCAATATAGCATAACAATTACAGCTTCGCAGTGTGAATACATGCTTTCTACCTTCCCTCACAAAGATCTGCCTTTCAATCCTGCACTAGTGTTGTGTATCTGAATCCAATTTCATCCGTTAACTCGGCGCACAGTCTACCGCAACCCCTCGACAACCGGTTAATTGACTTCAGGCTGGTGAGATGCTTAGAGCAGGGAAAAAGCAACAAATAGATTTACACTTCAGGGTTCAGCTACGGATAGTTGTGACAGCCTTTTACCTCTTCCTGACACAAAGTTTGGCTTAAGCTCACAAACTATATATCCTTCTCTAACAAAGAGACATCTGTCGCTGCTCCCTTTCCGAGCGTGAGAGGTTGAAGAGAAGATGATCTCGTCACACGCGAGCCGTTGAAACGCTTATTATGTAACTGTGGAGGGTCCACAGCTGCAACGAATCTGTGTGCTCTGTAAACCCTATATCCCTCCTCACATCTCATCAATTGATCTGTTATGAAACTTCGGAAATAAAGTCTTTCTGCGATGCCAAGGCTCATTTAAAAGGAAACAGTGTGGTGATTTTCCTATTTGACACCTTTTGCATGAATTCATACAACAAATAAATGGAAGCAAATGGCAGTTTAAAAGGTTATTTTATTATTTCTGTTATTTATATATATATATTTTTTTTTTATTTCAGTACATGACACTCATTCCCTCGTGGAAGTGAAACATGATCGAGTTCTTGTAACAGAGTGAGACTGACTAGGAGTCCTTTAGCTGAATTATTACATTTCGCCTGGCACAGATGATCCAGTTGGAAATGTATCTGGAAAACCTCTGCTCCTATTATTTGGTTAAAGCTCAAATTACAGGAGCAGCTTTCCTCCATAGTCTTTAGATCTTGCCGGATAGCGAAAATTGTTCAGTGGAGTATGATTTGCACAGAAGACTGCATTTTCTGTAAGCCGCAGAGTCTTCGAGAGCGCTCTTGGTCTTAAGGGGCTTAACTCCGGTTCCTGCTGAACTGAGCCAGTGCTAAATACATCAACTGTTATCAGCTCAGTAGGCACAGGAGGTTGAACCCAGTGCTGTACCTCACCCTGGCCTTTGCTAATTTCAAGGTTCTCTACAAAGCTTCATGTTTCCCTTCTGATTGATCATAAGTCCATATTATGATCAGAGCTGGATTACAGGTTTATTTATATAGAATGTAAATCAGTGAAAGTATTGCATTATAGTCAAGTATTGGCACAATAAATAACTTTAAAAAAAATATAAAGAATTAACGTGCTTGGGCATGAAAATAGTCAGTATGTAAACGTCAAATGTATCTTGATTATCCCCACATCTGCAGCTGTTTAGTCACAAATAGGTAAATATTTTCATTTCATAAATTCATCATTCAATTAAAACACTCAGACACACACACACAAAATAAAAGCACAAAAGAACATATTGGACAGTGGGGTTCAAAAGTATCAGCCCTCCAGTTAAAAAAAAAAAAAGTTTTGTTAAATGCATTTGATAATGATTATAGACTGTAAAAAAAAAAAAAAAAAAAAAAAAAAAAATAGGGCACAGTGATTTTTATTCAAATTAAGGAATTCAATGTTTCCATAATTATTTTTTTCACTTGTTTTACCAAGATTTTGAATTATGCACTTCATTGCATTTTGTTTTTTTGGTTAAAGGAGATGTTCGTAAAATCAATGGATAATATTCTGGCAGAAAATAAACAGAACTTTTTTTTTTTCTTTTTTTTTTTTTACAGCTTATATTGTACATTGACTGACAGAAACGTAAGGGGGTGGAAGTTCAGCATTGCATGTTGAATAGTGCTCTGGCTTAACGCCAGCATGACCAGACCACCCTGTCTGACCGGGAGGGTGGGTCTCAGGATTACACTGTGACTTCTTTTCCTGCTGCGTCATTTCCCGTAGTTCCTCTGGATCAGGTTTGTGTTCTTTTTCCAGTTTGCTATAGCATGGCCAGCCGTCATGTTTGGGTTCTCCCCTCTTGGCTGATTTCGAGTGTGGGCCTCAGAGGAGCGGAACTTAGCCACTGTGAACATAGGCTATGCGAGATCTGTTCACAGAGTGAGCTAAGTCCTGCACCTCACAAAACGTCTTCAGACATAAAATCCATATGTACTACAAAACATTGCCCAAATTATCATCGAATTCGACAACAAAAATCAGAATATATATAAAATGTTGTTTTACATTTGTCCTAGATCCAGATCTGAAATCATGCGATGTTAAAAACCAATATGCAAAATAAAGTATTACACATATAAAGCTAATGAAATTAGCCTTTAAAAGCCTTTTTCATTTCTAAAAATATATATAAAAAAGTGAACACCGTTATTGCCACATAAAAATGCTAAACATTTGGATAAAAATGTCTGCTAAATAAATCTATGTAAATGTAAACACAAAATATAATCTGCGAGACTGTGAAAATGGCACTGTGATCTTCTGAGAAAGGAAGAACAACCCAAAATAACAGCATTCTTCTATTAGTCATTGGTCAAGTTGGGGGGAAAAATGAAGAAAATGTGAAAAAAGGTGTGATTAATGTGAGTGTGAAAAGTGTCAATTTTCTTAAAGTAACCATATTCAAAAGTGTCTGAAGATAAAGAAACATCAGTAAAATGTTCTCTCTCTCTCTCTCTTTTTATTTTTATAATTCATATTATATTAGTGCGGGGAAAGAAACAGAATACATTGAGTTACATCATTTGTAAGAGTCCAGTAAGGTTCATGTGTATTAAAGAGTTAAATTGTTAACTCTAAGAAATCTAAGACATTCAAAATTCTCAATGTGTTCATGAATCAGTTTATTTTTATTTACGATAATATATATATATATATATATATATATATATATATATATATATATATATATATATATATATATATATATATATATATATATATATATATATATATATATAATGTATATATATAAACTCTAAATTCTTTATTTAACAAACCTATTAGCATAATTTTCCTCACACATCCAGTTATTTGACAAAGCAGAATGGCACAATTTCCAGAACCCATTTCAAAGATGGTCTCAGCTGTTGAAGCCACAGCCTTTTATATTCACATTATGTTGGGCCTCATGTCTGTATGGCACAGTAGCTTAGTATCATGTTTCCAGTTCCCCAAAACCACAAGATGAGATCCAGTGTTTATATAATGAACAAAAAGTGAAACATATGGAACCTACAGATATGAGCTTTCTATTTCAGTGCGTATGGTTTATTCTGAGGGTAGATTATTCAGTCCTCGGGACATGGTGGGAAAAAGGGTTTGGTCCGTTCTCTTCGATTCGGATTTGATGGCTTCATCCATCAGAGTGTAAGCGGGGGCGACTCACGGAGACTTTCATGGAGTAAACAGTTCACAGCTGGTTGGAAATCCCTGGCAATGTGATTTTGTGATTTAATTCCAAATCACTCTGCCAGGAATCCCTCCAGCTGGTCCATTGTTGAGATGACCAGGAGAAAGTGAGGAAGAAAACCAGCAGCTAATGTAATATGCTGCCAGTAAGTACTGGTGACACACGCCGTTCCACACTGCTGTGGTATCACACGGATCTTGTTTCACACTCCGCTCACGGGGATAATTTGCCCAGACTCACGCATACTCTTGAGAAAACAGACTTTGAATGGAGCCATAGTGTCTTCTGTTTACACGACCCCAGGTCTTCTGTGTGTGTGCGCACCTTAGCCATTAGATTCTGTTGACAAGATTTGTCCTCTTTCCAGCAAATTGTTACCATCTTTAGCCAAGTATGATCCACACATCACAGGGTTTACCCTGTTAAATGGTGCTCATCCTGTGGAATGAGTGTATCATATCAAGTCACTGACATAATGAGAAATACAGAAAATTGTCAGGGTCAGTGCAACGGCTACATAATAGAGTTAATTTTCCGCATGAATCATCGGGCTGTTGTTTCGTGTGGTGGCTCACGACATGGGGCCGTGATTGCAATCGGCCTCTGCTGCTCCTCTCATGTCTGTGGAGATGTTGGGATTTTTCATCACTGTGACTGCCAGAAACGAATTGCATTAGAGGCCACATTAAAAGCCAGAAGCCGGTTGTCTGAACTAAATGCAAATGGATGTTTTTACAAAGATATAATGTTTTTTCTTAAAGATATAATGTTTTTTCTTATCTTAGCTGGAGCCTTTATTACTGGGTTATGGGTTTCTATTATGAGGGTGCATGCCATATTGGCAACTGCGTGTGAAATTCACTGGGTTACTTAAAATGAAAGAGGACGTGTTGCTCTGTCCCTAGACAATTGCATTTTGATATCTCTTTAAATGGACATGTCTATGAATCTCTGATTTGTAAGCATGGGATTTTCTTATGAAGGTAAACTCACCCAAGACTGCTTATTTGAAATTATCTCCAGACAGGCATTACGGAAATGTTCTGAAAGAAAGAGAGGGAAAGAGACTTTTTGTTCATTTTGAAAGCTGTTTGAATGTCTTTCATTACCTCTGAATGATACATAGATGTTATGAAGCAGGCTGTTAAAAACGTATGTTGTGCTACACATAACTCCTTCCAAGGTTTTTATTTTTCTATTTTTATTATTATTATGTTAATGTTAATAGACCAAGCTTAGCAGCTACATTGTAATTGTTTTTATAGTTTATTTGTAATGCACACTTATGATGCATCCTAAAATCCTGTACAAGACACACACACACACACACACACACACACACACAAACACCTTGTTTCCTCCTCTTCAATCAAATAAATAAATAATAAAAAATAAAAACAACAATGTGAAATGTCTCAAAGATTTAAAGCTGGCTTCAGTTCTGTTTATTCCAAGCTTGGATGGACTGTGCATGTACATAAGCATGTTATTTTTAATAGAGCATGCTGAATTGATTACTGTAGTTATAGCAATTTAAACAATTTACTCAATAAATGCATGTTTTTTTTGGTTTTATATTAGATTTGTATTTTATATAATATATAAATTGACGTAAACATTATGACTTTTGTATTCATATGTAAAGTCATTTATTATTCTTTGTTAAAAAAAAAAACAACTAATGCAAATTTGTGTTTTACACATGAATTACAAACGTCCTTAGTTATCCATTCTGTAATAAAACACTTAATGTCATTAGATGACATCTACAGATCTTGTAATTGTCCTATTTTTCAGTCAAGTGTGAGCTATTGGTCAGACTAAGTTTAGCAGAAACCTATTACGGAGCATTCATTCAGAAAGCTCAGTGGTTTCAAGTGGGGAATCTGTGTTTTCCATTTCTCCTTGACAGCTTAATATATGTTCCTTAGTTCAGTTCCAGAGAGAAAGCTCACTGAAACCAAATAATTGTTGCTTCACATTTGAAATAACTAAAGCACCTTTCAGAAGCCTCATTAGTTCAAGACAATGAATGACTTTATCAATTCAAGTTCAGTTAAATGGTCTAAAAGAGTAAATGCTATTAAATGGAAGAAGATGAATAGAATGAGAACTGTGCGGAGGAATAACATATAAATATTTCAATATGATAAATGTATGATTTAAAGATGTAAAAGCGTTAACCTGGTACAAGACTATTTTAATATTAAAGGCACTTGATGTGTGCTTGAAATATGTTTGATATGATGACTCATAACATAATGTGGTTTCATCAATGGCCATGTGAACAAAAAGTCACATGGCAGAGTTTGGAAAAATCACGAAACTCTTGGCATGCACTTTGCTCTTTCAATTTAATGTTCACTTATTGGAAAATAATGCACATATAATTTCCTGTGCATTCACTATTCTTGGTGTCCATTCTATATATATATATATATATTTTTTTTTTTTTTTTTTTTCATAACCTCCTAGGAGAATGAATAAAGATATCAGCTTCAACAATGTTTTTGAAGAAAACCATGCTTTTGGCTTTTAGTGACAGGTTCGCTTGCTGTCATAATGTCCATCATCTACTCGTCTTGAGCTACTGCAGCATGCTTCTGAAATTATGGCTACTGATAATACCGCCAGCTCTCCTCTCCCCATGATTACACATGATTTTCATAGTCTCCCCTTTTATGGCTAGATGGCCTCAGGGGCAGCCCAGCACACACGTGATTGGTTTGGCTGTTCTGACATCATTGCCTTGTCCTGGTGGGGAGGAAACACTTATGTGGACAAAAGGAGGCATTGCATGCTTGGAAGTGGGTGGGCGGGCTTCCCAAGATGAAGTTGCAGATAAATTGGATTGTGTGCACGGTGCGTATGGAAAAGGCCCTTTTGCAGGGGGATGGGGTTTATAGAGAGGGGAGCTGCAATGCAGGTCGAGACTGAGACCAGTGATGTTGAGCTGAGAAACTGAAGGCAAAGTTGCAGGACTCCTGATAACAACAACCTATTGCATGATCAACAATAAGCACACAAGTGCATACATATAAGCTATCAGAAAAATAATTCAGTAAGAGATTTAATGTCCCCTGAAGCTTTGAACATCAAATATGTTATTGAATTCTTTGGTAAATGTGGCTCTGTGTTCAACTGATAAGCACATTCTGGAAATAATCAAGGAAATCAGTGATTACATATCCAAAAGGAGATTTGCTGGTTTCTAGAGGGTCACGTCCATTCCAGGATTTTGTTACCACGGAGGTAGCACATTGCAATTACTTTAAGTGTATTTGATGCACTTTTGTAACTTAAAGCAAACCATAACTGATTTGTGGTATCATTAACCATCATTTAAATATGAAACAGAAAAGATCAAAGTTTTGATTTACTGTCTATAAAACCATGTGATGTTTTTGTTTTTCAGTTGTTTAAAATGAAGTTTTTAGGTAACAATATTATTGTGCATGATTGAACTACTAATGAGAATATATATATTTATATATAATTCTTTTTATTTTTTATTGCAAGTTTGAGTTATAAATGAGAACACTATTATTATTAATAAAAAAAAATATGTAATCGTAAATCTTGAAAAAAAAAGTTCCCCCTTTTTTAATCAGACTGAATCAAAAGGTAGAGGTTTTGATTTACGATGTATAAAGCCAAATGTTGTTTTTATTTATCAGTTTTTAATCAACAATTTGTGTGATAAAAATATATCACACATGATTTAATTAATAATGAGAACAATATTATTATTTTCTTTTTGTAATTGTAAATCTTAAAAATGATTATCGAGTTTATTTAACCATATTGAATCAAAAGGTAATCCTAGAAACGTAAAATAACATAGTCAGAGAAATTGATCACAGTATGTCACGCATGGTTTACATTTTCCCTCAAAAATACATAAATAAATAATCATACTGAGATAGAACCACATTTGCCAGAGTACTTTCAAACACACTCTTCATTAACTAAATATCTAACAGAACTTCAGTTGAAGGATGTGTCTGGAGGCATAATAACTTTGACAATTATTTGCTATACACAGCTGAGGGAGTATGCCGCATGACTTTAAAAATTGCTCTCTGAGGACACAAGAGGATGAGCTTAATCAGACTCAGACTAAATGAAAGCTTGGTTACATAAGCTTATAGTACAGCCCTTAAATAAATGTACAATGTCATATGAAAGGACAGAAAATAGACTGATTCAACACTACAAGAGCCTATGAGATCTGCTTTCAAGCTAATGTGTACCATGACATGGCTGTGAAAATGTACGGAATATTCTAGAATACGGTGTCCTGTTAGGATTTTTTCTTTCTTTCTTTCATCTTTGCCTCAAAAGAACACAGGGATACAAATTATTTAAGTGATAGCTAATTGCTGATTTTTGGCTAATTAACCTGGCTTACTCTTGGCAACTGTACTTGCTTATTAGCGGCGTTGAGACAAGTAGCTTCAGCACTGCTTTCCCACGCATAAATGAAGGTAGGGAAAATTTGGGGACTTTATTGGACTTGGAAAAATGCAATAAAATCTCTCTCTGAATGCACCCATCTGTTGGACTTTAGAAGACTTCCTGTAAACAAGTCGTAGAGAACAAAACCTCTCACACCAGGTCTCTGCCCATAATTACCCTTTCATCTTTATTTTCCGCCTTTCTTTTTAGCCTGCTGTCTTCTGCTCTTACTCACATTATCACTATGACACTTAGCAGGGCCCTTGACACGGTGAAGATTTATTATGACGCTAATGTTTAATTTCATGGATTCATATTGCTATGCAATTAGCAATTAGGAGAATAAATTATTGTGCTGCATTTTTATTTGAGTATAACGTCTCAGTAATGTGGATCATGTCTATGTTTCTAATGTTTCTGTTTATTTGTTTTTTCTTATATCCAACTAATTAACATTGTTACTTACTTAGGCTGTCATTGTTGAGGAAATTAGTAATGAATCCTAACCTGATTTATTCAGATATGGGCCGTTATGATGTAATTTCCCTTCCCCCTCCTCATAGTTTGTTTGCGTGCATCATGTGCCATTTCCTTCCCCTGCTCTAATAATCTTTCAGCTGCCAGGAAGCGGCATTTTCGTACAGTTACCCATTTACTGGTATAGCAGCACAACACAGACAGTTTTGTGTAACTTGATTTCTTCCAGATTACCCCTGTTGCTTGTAATTTACCTCAGACAAATGTGGCTGGATTAGAGGGTTTACATCCAAGTTTTGTTTGACTTTCTGTTAGGTTTAATTATTCTGAAAACTAAGAATATGACACAGTCGCTGAAGTGCATGACTCAAGCTATTTTGCTAGGCACGCTCAGATCGTCAGTCAGTACTCTGAAATAAAGATCTCAGTTGATTGAAGTTCTAACAACAATTAAAAAACCATGTGAATGTGGCTTTTTTAATTGTAGTGAACATGGTATTAAAATGAAACTAAGCTCTCACAGACAGAATATATAATTTACACATAATTTAATCATTTGTAAGCTCATAAAGCTGGATTTACTGGATTCATTTATTTTCCCGTTCATTCTTTTCTTTTTCTTTTTTTTTTAGTATGCAATCATTATTTCAAAAAAGGCTTTTTATCAATATATAGAAAAATATACATAGGTACATACTTAAATATTTAAATATTTAATATAGGTGTGTCTATTTAGAAATAGAAAATGCAATAAATTTGAAGTAAAATATAATTTTAAACACATTTGCATTTATTAAAGGTGTTTAAATTTATTTCTAATTTGAGAAAAATCCAAATGTTATTGTAATTTACTTTTTTTCTCAGATCAAAAATTTATTAAAAAGAGAAAAAAGGGCAGCTTTGAACGCATATTATCTTAAACTCATATCTGTTGGCATATATACAAATATATATAATTGAATAATGTTTTGTATATTTACAATCTTTAAATATAACAGCACATCACATTAAAAAAAAGCAAAAATCTTAATAAACAAGTGCACAGAAATACTACAGTTTTTCCTTTAAGTTTAGAGTCCAGTGTGTACGTGTAGTATTTCAGTGGCTGTGCATCGAGGCTCATTGACGTATGTGAGTAAAGTGCAGCTAAAGGCCCAGCGCACAGATCCTCGGCCACGCTGTTGATCTAATCACGTCACTGATGTCAGGTGGAAAAGATGGCTTACTTCCTCTCTCTCTGCCAGGACCCATTTGAAAGAGGCAAAGTAGCAAGACAAAGCACATGCTCAGGGTCTCTTAATCACGAGTCTTGAAATTAAATTACAGATATTTTTCCTCCACTGTCTTTATTTTTCTGTAAACACAATGAGATCTGTAATAACTGTAAACACAGATCTTTGCCTTTTATGGCCCGTTTTTAGGGAAAATAATGAAACAGCTGCTTTATGTTTTTATTAAACAATTAAACCCAATTCAATTAAACCCAATATAAATCCAGTTTCCCATGTGTTGGGAGTCTAAATGGAAGGATATAAAAGCATTGCCAAACTATGAAGTGTTAAACTGCATATAAAATGTTTGTTTGTATTTCCTCTTTAAAGCTTGTTTGATGTCTTTTTACAGTAAAACTTTATGTTGGAATTGTGGTTTCTAGCAATATTTGGGGTTAAATACAGGTTCCAGCATTAAAATCTCATTCCAAGCTCAATAAACACAGGCCCGTAAATGTCTCCCGCCACACTATAATGAGCGGCAATTTCTGATATTTAAACACCAATTTATAAAGGGGAAAATGCCAGATTTACGCTTATTCTTTTTAAAACCGATGAAAATGCAGACATTTAAAAGCAATAATGTAAAAGTAAATAATTTGCCATGAATTATAATGAAAATTAAAAAAAAATAATTAAATGAGATTTCACTTATATTTTTTGCTCATTTTTATTGGATTTCTTTTCTTTAATAAATACTATAGATTTCAGTCTGCAATTTTCATATCCTTTAAATCCAACAATGAATGCCATTGTTTATGATTTTTCAACAGTACTGGTCTGCTGTTAAAATTGGCCGTCTGTAACACTGGATTAATCTTTTGTTTTTTCATTTTTTATTTTATTTTATATATCCTAAGTGTTTGTGCTCAAACACTCGGAGACTGAAAATGCCTTATGCACACAAAGAGAATAAACCTGCCTGTAGAGAATAATCCAAAAGTTCAGGACAAGCAAATCCAGACGCAGCTGAATATGCTAATTTGACAAAATACCAATGCAACTGTTTTCTTGAAGGTTAGCAAACTGCTGCATCCCGAAATGAAAGAAAAAGAAAATCAAACTTTTGTTCTACTCACAATTAAGTCCAGGTGACTCGCACTCTCCGAGTTGTAATAAACCAAGACTGTGCTGATCCTCACAGCCAAGCGTGCAGGGCACCTGGCCCGTACAGAGCGTCCATACATGTGGAGACTGAGCTCTACTTTAAGAGTCCTGAGCAAAGCTCTGCTCCACACTCCTCCTCTAGTCAGACTCAGGAACTGAAACGGAGGCGTATACATCATTCAGAAGTTTGTCTTTGAAAACCACACCCATCCCAGAGCAAAGAGAGAGGAGGGGAGAGGCTGTCTTTTCCTTAAATAACACCAGAGTAGAGAGGAAACTTATGTTTTCAGCCTCAAAACAAACCTCAAAGGATCAGGCAGGAGGCTGTTTTTGGAAAATAAAAAGGAAACAGAAAGTTAGTAAAATCTAAGGTCACACAGAAAGTTGATTTTAATGAGAGGAAGACCCCTAAAACTTGACTAATAACTAATAACGTTTTTCAGTCATTCCACATGTCATTTAAATGCAGAAGTTCTGGAGATATCAATCTCGCAGGCTTGACGGCATATTATCATAATCGAATTACTCTGTCTTAAATTATTATGAATTATTCTGTCTCAAATAATTATTCTGTTTTAAATCATGCCTTGTTATTATCCAAAGCAAGAGCACCGTTTTAAACAGACATGAGCAATGTTCTTTATGTTTAATGACCGTCTTGTGTTTACAGCATAACTGTTTGTGTTGCTAGGTAACTGGCTTCTACGTTATCATCTTAATTCAATCAGTCTCAATCACAGTCCACTTGCGCTGAAACTAGATCCCACATATCCACATCCATCAATACTTGTAGTTTAGCTGTGTAAATGATGGCTCAAGTCATCTATAGCAGTGGTTCACAACTGGACCCAGATTCGACTTTGGACGTCATGTGGCGACCCGACATATTACCAAAATTGAATTTCAGTGTTTCATGCTCTTGGCAGCCATTTATTCACTGCATAAAACTCATTGCGGTTGGAACAAAACCATGCCCTCGTTTCAAATGTTTTATGCATTCTGGGTCATATTTTCCTTTACCTTGCGAGTTCTGTTTACTGTTTGAGGATGAGAGCATGTCATGCAAACCCGTCCATGTTGACCTAATTTGCTCATATTGACAGATAAATTAGTAGAAAAACACAGTAGCTTGACTGGATACTCAGCAACAAGAGAAACCTTTTCTCCTCTGTTAAAATCTGATAAGCCTATTTATTGAGCCATTTTGCATTTGACTATTTGTGTCTAAATGTACTTTTCCCAGAACAGACAGCCGCAGCGAACCTCTCATAGTGTACAAAATAAAAAAACAATATCTGCTATGTCTCTTTCTTTCTTTTTGGTGCATGTGTGTTTATGTGTTTATTAATTAAGGAAGTCATTTCCGAACTCAGTGGCTCTGAACACATTCCAATTTCGACTGACCGAGTCTGATTCAAACTTCTAACTATCAAACTAGTTTAAGACTGATTGATGAGTACTTTTGAGTGACACATTAAAAAGAGTATGTTCGGAAGAGTAATTTGTGGCTCATTGTGTGTTATTTGTTGATGCATGAAAGAAGCCCTGGTGCCTGTTCTTGCCTTTATCACGAGATTTCAATGGTATTACCAGATTTTAAAACCAACTATTTTTGTTGCATTTTTGTGCATTGCGATCACTGTCTGGAGTCTTGTTTAGATACTGGACTTCTCGAGGCAGCCTTCAGGTTATGGCTTTGACTAATCAGAGCACTACTGTGGAAAAGGAAATGACACCGTTAACAGCCCTGTGAGGACCGGCTTACAAAGGAGAGGTCTAGAAACAAAGTATGAATGTCTTATTTGGTCTGGCTGGTTGCCCGGACAGCAAGTGAAAACAAACATTGCTCACACATTCCCTATCAGGGACTTCAGACAGCCAGACAGCCAGACCTTCATGAACACTTTCACCTGTAACTCCCTGAAAAAAAAAAAAAAAAAAAAAAACTACTGGAGGGGAATGTGTGTGTGTGTGTGTAAGTGTATGCATGTATTAAGTTTGTGAGTCATAGGGTATGGGAGACTCCACCCTGCGTAGGAGGGCAATAGAGCCTGTCACTTACTCTGTCCTGGGAAGAACTGCCCAGACAACAGCGCTCTTTGTTCAAATGTCAGTTAAAGTTGGGTAATGATGAGATCTTTCCAGCTGTCCAATCCCAAAGCCATTTCGCCTGCTTTATACAAATTGACCAATGCCGTAAAAGTAAAGCACGCTCAGAAAATTGAATGTGTATCCCGTATGTTGGTTTTTTTCTTTTCTTCTTCCTCTTCTTTAAAAAAACTGATCATAATGAATGGATGGAATCTGTTCTAGAATTCTTACCTGTAACTTGTCCATTTTAGCGCATTTATAGCTTTTCTTTGCAGTCACGGAACCTTAAATTACACTTGTAAGAAACATAATTATTCTGATTTGTGAATTGTTTATGTGTGTGTTTTCGGTCTGGAGTAAATGAAATGGAACGTTTCTGGGAACACCATCCTGCATGAATGGGTCTACGAGCAAGGCAAAGTTTAGCAGAGCACTACTTCACCAACCAAATTGAAGCAAATGTGTGACATTGACCGTGTTAATTCCTTTGCACAAAAGGCTGGATGTTCTTGCTTCCACTGTAGCTCCAAAAGTTATTTGGATCATTCTCAAATCAGTAACAAGATCCTGAAGTTTTGTATGTATATGCGTTATGAGTCATTTTCTCCTGATAACCCCGAAAAGAACTTACACTTTTTTTAAAAGTGTTTTAATCGTACATGCAATTCTGAGTTTATATGAAAATTATCTTTCTCTCTCCCTCTCTTTCCCTCTCTCTTTGAAAATGTATGGGATTCATTACAAAGAAATTCTATGCTCTGTTAAAGATGGAGAACACATTTTTGCTAAGTGTCTTGAGTGAAGTGCATGTTTGTTAACTGTTTTTAATGGTTAAGAATAAAGTGTTATAAAATCTCTCTCTCTCTCTCTCTCTATTTTTTCTTATTCCATGAAAGAGAAAATACATTATTACTAGACAAGACAAGATTATTTATTATTTAATATTATCTGTCATTATTTATTCAATTATTTCCATTTGAATGTAAAGTAAATAAATATGTAATTTTAAAATAATGCCTTGCTCACTAAGTTACCCCTTTACTCTCAGTCTCTATAGGTCTGTTGACTGCTTGGATCAAAATTGATCCTGTTCTCAATTTAAAATTAATCTGAGGGAAATAATATTTTGATATTTGCTTTGAAGTCTCTAAACACTAGGTAACATAGGCCAGAGCTGCAGCGGAAGAAAATGAGGCCCATGTGGTCATGTGTGCCACTTAATAAGGGACACTGGGTTTTGCTCTGAAGTAATCTGCCAGCTGGCTGAGACGCCAGAATCAAATATCTTGTTTGCTTGCTGCTCGGTCCAAATAAAGCATGTCTTTGCCTTGCTGCCTGCATCGGCTTCCCACCGCGACAGG
Source organism: Carassius auratus (assembly GCF_003368295.1). Taxonomy (NCBI): domain Eukaryota; kingdom Metazoa; phylum Chordata; class Actinopteri; order Cypriniformes; family Cyprinidae; genus Carassius; species Carassius auratus. The sequence continues at coordinate 3,993,529 of NC_039263.1, forward strand.
TTTGCTTTCACCAATTAAGAATCATTCAAGTCGAAATCTGCTCGCCATTTCATCCAACTACTCTTGGGTTTTTAATTCCCATTAGAATGCAAATTTTTAAAACATATAACTCATGCAGCATGCATATATCAAACAAACTATTTATGCATTACCTTTCATTTTTCACTGATTGACACTTCACCTCATTGATGTAGTTGGGTGTATAGGAACAAGGGGGTTTTGTTTTGAACGGAACTGTAAAGTAGGAATGGAGTCTGGAAGCACTTATCCGGGGGCCTGACTGATTATGCCGGATTGAGACTGCATGTGCGCTCTGTAGTTTTATTTAGCAGACTGCATGGCAATTAACTAATCACTCCGGCCTAGAAGCAGGTGATTATGCTACATCTCATTCAAACATGCACCCGCCGTTCATACACTCTGAACCTTGTTTCGCAGCCTTTGTCTTATTTAACTGTTTGAAATGCATTATGCTTGCTTTGAAATGGCAATTTTGTTGCTTTATGATTCTTGAAGACCGGTCATCATTGTATATCTATTGAAGAGTGATTCATTCTTCTTATTGCTCAATTGATAGTAAAGTTAATGATTACCTAAAGCTTGCCTATCACCACACCTGTATTAGTGAATAAATCAACCCACTTTATTGAGTAGTTTTGCTCTCGTACATGCAAAACTAGCACCTGGAGGCATCCATTAAAGGGTTTTATTCATTCATTCAACAAGATCTGACTGTAAGACTTCATATCTTAGGCATGCAAGTTGCTATCTCTGACAAGTTCTGACAGTCTGACAATGAAATGTAGGTTCAGATGGATTGCTACACACCCAGTGTAAGTCTCTTTATCTCTTCAGTGACGGGTGTTTCTTTTATTCAGTGCGAGAAGAAAAACTGCTTCGGAAATGTGCAAACAGTACCTGTCAGGCTGCTAAAGAAACAAAAAAGTCAAGTCAAATGAACTTCAGCAAAGGTCAGTTGCAGTGAGCCATTTGGACGTGTCTGGATGATAAAATGCCCACATTGTAATTTAATATGTGTGCCGTAGTGGTGCATCAAAGACAACCTCTAGAGGAAATGACTTAGAGAGCAACGAGATGTGTGCTAATCTATGTTAAAATGTAAAAAAAAATAACGGCGAAGCCATACAATAACCATTTTGGGTTCCCCAAAGAACCTTTAAGTGAACAGTTCCTACAGCCCGTTAACACCAAGAATGATAACTATATTTCCTCCACACTAATGGACGGTAATGTTCTGTTTATTATAAGCACACTGCTTGAGTGCTTAAAAGCAGAACTGATTCTGATTTGCTGTCAGTGTAACCTTTAAAATAACCATGTGTGTGTGTATTTTGAAGAACATTTTAATAATGTAAAGAAACTGTTTTTACTATAAAAGACCTTTTATGTAATGAAACGGTTCCATGGATGCGTCTTCATGGAAATATCAATATCTATAAAGAACCTATAATCTTAAGAGTGTAGCTACTCTGCACATTCTGCTTCGTCTGGCACTAGCTGCATCTCTGTTTGTGTTGTTGTATCATCTTGATTTCATATTGATATAAAACATGCAACTGCTGAAACAGATTTGACCTGAAGGGTTTAATCACCTTGCATACATGTCTCTGCTCACAGTTACGCCCAGAATAGTGTACATCATAATTAAAACCATAGGATGAGAAGAATGAGACACTAGCATTTTGTTGTGCATAATTTGGCTCGAAACAAAACACAAATCAATGCAGAGCAATAGAAGTTCCTTAAAATAAAATAAAAAAAACATTGAAGAGAAAAATCTAATTATATTTAAATGTGTTCATTTTATTCCTTATTATTTATCATATAATTATTTTTATACTTCTACTTTAAGTATGGTATTTGCAGGACCAAGAACAAGAATAAGAATAAGAATGCTACGCTCTGTCAACCATTGTCGGCAGACCCATTTTGTATTGATATAGCGCTCCATAATCAGTTCAACTCTGATCTCCAGATGAACTTCTGATAAGAACCGCTGGTTCAAATTTCAGGACAAAAGACAGATTAGAGCGCAAAGTTAGAGCACACTTAACTTATGGATCTCCTTTAGTCTCCTGAACACTCCAGAGTTTCAATTCTTTACACCTATATGTTGGTGCAACAGATAACATCAAAAGAATAATAAGATGTGTGCATGCATGCCAAATATTCCTGTTAAACTACAATTTACACATAAAACCTATAATCATCACAAAATCTATAATCATTACTAATATTGTATTTAAAGTTGCCGTATTTATGAAATGTTATTTTCTTTTCAAAAGTGATTCTGCATTAAATAGCAATTAATAAATTAATTAAATAAAAAGGAAGAGAATTAAATATGTACTTGGTTTATAATTTATAATTTGTGTATTATAAAATGGAACCATTCTGATGATGATTTAACTTAATTGTTTCCCTAACTATGACAATATACATTTAAATATTGTAATTTAACGAACTGTTATTGCCTTTTCAAAGATAAATAATCACATTTGTCACTGGATATGAATATGCATTTTGCTGTTTTTGAGAAATCTTTAGGCAGTATTTAATCTAAAATTTACTCATTTTGTGGCAAACATAGGACATGCTCCATTAAATTTGTCCTTATTCACTGCAGATGTTTGTTTTATTTTGACTAAATTGGTGAAATTATTATTATTATTTTTTTTCGCTGGAGTGCCATGCTGTCCTATTCAATTCTAAAATGCATTTACTGTGTGTTACCAGTGAGGGCATGTCACATAGCTGCAGTATTAGAGAGCCACTTGCTGAAAAATGCCTTTAGTTTAATTTTAGTACAAGAACACCTCATGTTCTCAACAGCATTACAGTGCTCTTAAATGATGACACTTTATTCTCTCTCTCTCTCTCGATCGAAGACACAGTTTTTCATGATATACTATTAATGTTCATGCACTTTCTTGCTGGTCTCTGTCACCTATGTCAGAATTATAAAGAACGTTCATTTAAATAATTGAAAATAATGTGTTTGTGTTGCATATTTTATCAGCATTAAAATGTTGTATTAAAACTGAATTAACAATCAATATCAATCAATTAAAAAATCTGTAATTTTCAGAATATCTTACTACTGTAACTTTACATTTTCCCTCTTTTGCCTTAGCAACAGCAGCATTCAAGCTGACCTAAACTCAAGAGGTTTGTGTAAAACCTAATCATCATGCAACCCAGCATGATTTGAGTAATCCAAAGATCTTATGCTTCAGCAGAAAAAAAAAACCCTGACCTTTTATACAAAAGGAATTCATGGCGAAAAGTCACAACATTTTGTTTTCTGTTACAGGAGATGGTGCAGAATATATTTTATTCATATTCTTTATTCATGTATCTTTGTTTCAAATATTTAATAATCCAAAAACGTTCTTGTTATTTCCAGGTTTAAATTAGATATTGAAGACTTCCATTGTGAACTTGTGAACTCCACTGAATGCGGTTGTTGCATTGAATAGATAAGATAACCACGCTGATTGGGTTTCAGAACACAAGGATATGGATTGCTTTTCTCGTTCTTGCAGTTTTTCCCCCCAGCAACTGTAAAAGGATATAATTATTTGAATATTTATATCAGCAACAAATGTTTTGTTTGTGTTTTTAATTTGTTGATGTTCAAGCATGTTTTCCAGGACTCCTTAAGCTAATCATGTAATCTTAGGTTGACACTTCGAAATTCAATACAAATATATTTGTCTGGGTCAGACCCTGATGGGGGAACAGTCAATATGAGTTTCATCAAACCATGTGTTTCTGGCTATCTTGTGGCATCTGGATCGAATTTCCGCCTTTCGTTCTGTCGCAAAAGCGAAGGGAAGCTTATGCCATGAGTCACTGCCCTGAGGCACTTGTTCGGTGCCTAGCTGTGTACACGGGAACCAGTTGTAAAGCCAGCCATTGTGATCTCTTCTCCTCTGAACATGAAGAACTGGCCTGAGGTTTGGGCCGTGTTTCTTTCCCACACTTGCACCACCATGAGACTCCTCAGTCTGGCTTGGGTAAGACAGACAGCTGGAGCTTACTGTTAACAGGTCTCTCTCTATCTATCTCTCTTTCTCTCTTTTTCTTGCTTTCTCTCTCGTGTGCTGATAATCACCAGATGGTTGATAGTGAGTCTAGGATCCACTCTGGGTCTTTACCTCATTTGACCCCTCCAGAGGTGCTTTGATGTATTTTAAGGAACAATGAGAACACTTTTCAGATGCCTGTTACATAGAGTGGAAAACATTTATTGAGCTGCCTGCATTTACATGTGTTATAATGAAGGTCACTGACATTACATCAAAAATAATTGTGTAGATTGTGATTTGATATTGTCATTCATGCTGGACATATCCCATCATTTCTTTGTTTTATGTTACATAGGGGGAAAAAAATTCTTAGAGGTTTGGAACTATTGTCTTTTTTTTATGAGCTGGTTAGCTATCCAGAAATACTTCAAGCCTGCAAAACAACTTATCTTATAAATTAAATAGTACCTTATAAATTAGCTGGTTTTAATTGGAGGAATAATTTTATAATAGCTAAACATAAATAAATAGGGTCAGAACAATTTCCCACTAAAAAATAATAATTATGTCAATGACTATACAGATGTTTCAAACCGATGCTGTCTATAATGCTTCTGCAGAAATTTTCACCTATTCCACACCCATTCACATGTCTAAATTTGGTCTGTCCAACTAAGTCCTTCAACAGATAATTTGTTTCAAACTGACAATTCTGTCAACATTTACCCTTCCTTATGTCGAGTGAAACTTGTATTTTCCCATGGAACACAAAAGAGTCAACACGCTGATGTTTTCCATGTAATTAAAATGTATTGTGATCACTGACTGTCAAGTTCAGTGAAATTTTAATTATTTAATTATTTTTGTATTTTTATTATTTTATTACTTAATTCTTCATCCAATCCGTCTTAACCCAAATTAATTAATTAAATTGAGGTGATGAAACACAGTTCATAAACATTTTATTGTGTGTTTAAGATGTTTATTACTTCATTTGAATGAAACTGCATGTATATTTTTTGATAGTTATAACTGTTTGTATTTTAAAAAAAATCAGATCCAGACATGTTGGAAATGGCTTGAATTCAATTTTTAGTCTACCGTAATTTAGTCACATTTGTTTTATTTAAATCATTTTTAGCTTTTTCTTTTTCTTTTATTTGACTAAATCAAATAAATAGGATTTCACTGTTTAACATTAAATAATACAATGTGTTTCTACAGGGCTTTGGTGCCCTCGCTGTTATGTTTTTATGTTTGGGTTATTTGTCTCACACCACAGTAGCAGGTACTGAGGGACTAAATGTAGCTGTAAGACCTAAGTGTGAAAACAGCTCCATTTTCATTGCCTGTCTGTTTTCCTCTCTTTCTTCTGTAATAATGGCTGCCTGACTGGTGTTGAAAACTTCTGGTGTGTTCAGAGTAACTGTGTGTTCAGGCCTTAGACCGGTTCTCCGCACCTCTGTCCACAGCTCTGGAAATGACCTCATTAGTTTTCACATCCTGTGAGTGATGGAGAGGGTAGTGATTGAGACTATGGATTTAGCTCACATGGAGGGTGATGTGGGTCCTCCATTTCCTGTCTGAATGTTTTGGTCAAATTGGTTATTTAGAAGAAAATTCAATTAAAACTAAATTTGTTGTAATATATGTAGATTTTTTTTTAAATATCATGGTCCTGCTAAGGACATTTTATATAAATTTTACAGACATTTCGTACCCTAAAACATAACGCAAAGAAGTTCATAATTCAGAATTAATTTTTTTATTAATAGATATATGAAGATATATTTATATGTGTTTTATATTTGTGTTTGTGTGTGTGTTTGTCTTTTGGTTTAGTTTGAAATGACTCATTGTTATTAGCAACAATGGATTTAGAACAACATGAGAGTGCGTAAGTAATGTCAGAATTATTATATTATGATGATGATGATGATAATGATTATGATGATTATAAATAAATCTTGCATTCAAAAAAAGTTTTTTTTTAAGAAGAAGAAAAAACGTTTTTTTTTTAAGAAGAAGAAGAAGAAGAGGAAGAAGAATATCCTCTCTTTTAAATATAATAAAAATAATTATGTCTGGTGCTGTCAAGCTTCAAAAAAGGCACAAAAGCACAACAAAATAATCTATTTGTGACTATTCTAATTTTAATAGTGCTTTAGTGTGCAATTTGAAACTTGACAGCCTCTATTCACCTCTATTCTAGAGTGGATAGGATATTCTTCAAAAATTAACTTTTTGTGTTCCACAAAAGATTGAAAGTCCTACAGGCTTTGGACCGACATGAAAATAAGTAAATACTCATTGGATGTGTATTTCTGGGTTAAGTATTCCTTTAAGCAATGGGAAAAAACAACATTGAAAAGACAAGTTCAGTCAGACCAAGATACACATTTGACAACGGTGCATGGTTTATTATTTTAGGCTGCTTAAGTCTTTCTAATTCCCTCCTCCCTTCACTTAATTTGGGTTAATGTCCTCCTCTGATTTCTGTATGAGTCATTTTGTGGTTTGGAAACAGGTCAGTATCTGACTGTAGCTCCCACTAGAGAATGGAAACAGAGTTAGGGTAGAGACTGGCGGTCTATGGGCGGGCAGAGGGGAGTGCACATAGTAGCCTTGCACTCACACTTGACCTCATTGGTGGTTCCCACATGTTCCTGGTCAGGGTACCGGGGGTGGATGTAATGATAGAGAATTTCTCGTTTATGTAGAGACGTTCAAAGAATGAGGGTTACATACGTATCCGAGACGTTCCCTTTCAGTCTGTCATGTTCTACGTTATGTCAGAAAGAGACTGACGAATGGGGTCCCTTACAAAACGCCACATGTCTTCCAGAGATCCGTGTGAGTAATAGCACCCTGTCATGTGGCCAGCACGAGTGAGGGCCTATAACTTACACAGAATGTACTGGATAGCATATTCCAGCTGGACCTATGCTAGCAGGCTGCCTGCTCATAGGAGGACTTACAGAAGGCAGGTATCCACCAAGGTGGTGATACACATGAACTCTAAGGTACCCAGCCAACAGGATGGAAGTTTCAATGACAGAGCTGGCAGGGGCTTTCCAAGGGAAAGACATTTGCTGCGAAGAGACTCAACGTGGACATACACACGTGGGATTGCAAAGGGGAATCACAACACATGGAGTGCTGGAAGAATCCAGGGTTTTGACTGAGGAACTCACCTGAGGGGAATAGCGCACGCATCCAGTCGGCGGAGTGGAATGCCGCAGCAAGTGGATTGACACCGAGCAGGTCCTTACTGGCCAGAAGGGGCAAGTACCCGGGATGACACAGGCTCTACACGGAGATTATACAATCTCACAAATGTGTTAGGTGTCGCCCAGCCGATGTCATGAAGAACACCAAGTGATGAAGAGGTTCCACTTTAAAGCATAGGTGTGTCTGGTGGAACCAGGTCAGGCCGGGCCAAAAAGGCACAACCATATGGACCTGCTCCTCGTCCTCCCTGATCTTGCACAATGTCTGTGCCAAATCCCAAATCAGCTGAACCGACTGGGGGTGGTGTCTCCATTCCCTAGGGTGAAACTGTTGGCATAAGTGCTTTTCGGAGGTACGATTGAGCCTGCCCGGAATGTGAATGGCGCGAAGCGACCTCACATGCTTCTGACTCCACAAGAGGAGATGGTGAGCGAGTTGTGACATACGGCGGGAGTGTAGACCACTAAGTTGACCATAACGTACAGTTGATGTACGCTATGGTCGCAGTGTTGTCTGTATGGACCATAACATGCTTGTCCTTCAGCAAGGCCCTGAAGCGGTGCAGAGCAAGCCGTACTGCTATCAACTCAAGGCAATTGACATGCCACTGAAGTCTGGGTCCCGTCCAGGAGCCTGAGGCAGCATGCCTTTGCACATGGCACCCCAGCCCGTGGCAGGGGTATCTGTTGACACAACATGTCTGGACACCGGTACTAGGGGCACGCCAGCCCGTAGAAACGAGGGGTCCAACCACAGGGTGAAGGTTCAGAGGAAGGCCGGAGTGATGGTCACTCGGAGTCTATTTCCATACAGAGAAAAGAGATCCTCTGCACAGGGGAGAGTTTGTTCTTTTCCCAGTTGACCTGAAGACCCAGTTGGGTGAGGTGTCTGAGCACCAGATCCCTGTGCTCGCACAACCACGCTCGAGAGTGAGCTAGAATCAGCCATTCATTGAGGTAGTTGAGGGTACGGACACTTCGTTCCCTGAGAGGAGCCAGGGCTCCCTCCGAGACCTTCGTAAAGACGCGGGGAGACTGGGCCAACCCGAATATGAAAAACCTTGTACTGAAATGCCTGCCCCTCGAAAGCAAACTGAAGAAACGGTCTGTGTCGAGGAAGAATGGAGACATGAAATTACAAATCCTTCAGGTCGATTGCTGCAAACCAATACATCAGACAAATGCATTCGAAAATGTGCTTGGGCATTAGCATCTTGAACGGGAGTCTGTGAAGAGCTCGGTTCAAGTCACGCAAGTCCAGGATTAGCCGTAACCCACCTGTTTTCTTGGGTACTATGAAGTAAGGGCTGTAAAAGCCGGACTTCATGTCGGTTGGAGGGACCGGCTCTATCGCGCCCTTTGCCAGCAGGCTCGCAACCTCTGCGTGCATGACAGGAGCATCTTTGCCTACCATCGTCACGTGAACTGAATCGCATAGCCGAGCCTGATCATCTGGATGAGCCAGCAGAAAGGCCTGGGAAGCTCTAGCCTGGCTCCCAGAAACCGATCCAGCGGGGTCAAGGGGACTACAGGCATACCCACAGTGGGGCAGCGAGGTGGAGCAGACAGCCCTGGCATGGGAGGCATGGCGTCCCTTAGCAGGGGCGGAGTGCGGGCACTCGTCTGACTCCAGTAGCGAAGCTTTCTTGATGGTGGTCCGCAGCTCTGTAAGCCTTGGCCACAAGCGTGGATGAGAACTTACAGGGATGGAGGGCAGCTTGGGACCACCATGCCAACCGGACGTTCTCTGTTGACACAGTTGCATCGTAAAAGAATGCTCCACTGGGGGAATCCCATCATACCCCTTGGCCGCTCCACCATCGAGGACAGTGAAGGCAGAGGAAGTACCAGAACTGTTTCGGGCAGGATGGAGGATTCCATTCAAGCCCGATGCTGTCCACTGCCCGGGAAAGCATGACTGTCAGCTCAGGATCGGACTTGGTAAACACTCGCAAGTTCGCAATGCAAATTCCGCAGACCAAGGTACTCAGTGTACCATTGGCTCGTTTTGTAACCACTCGAAGGTGATTGGGCTCTCGGGCGAGATCCCCATTCGTCAGTCTCTTTCTGACATTACGTAGAACATGACCGACTGAAAGGGAGCAAAAAACAAGGGAGCCCCATTCAGGTGAATGATAGCCTCATTTGTCCTTTTGCTGGGAGCTGGATTAATCAAGTTTGGGTTTCCCAGCCACTTCTAACAAGCTTTTGTTGTTTTAGAACAATATCATTAATCTTTGATCATCTAAGAAAACAATTCTAAAAAAAAAGATCCAAAATGGACATCAGCTATTAGTTTTCTTTTGTTTACAAATCATTAAATGGTTTAAGAAATAGTTTCAGTTTTGAGGTTATAATATCAAAAATCAATATCAATCAATGTCTTATTACCCTCAGGCTGAGTGGTATATGGTGGTCTAGTAAGATGCTTTATCTGGGATGGATCATCGTCATCATTACCATGCGATCCTGGCAGTCACCGAACTCAGGCGCCTTATTCATTTACTCCTAATTGGGGAACCTAGGTGGGTGCCAGCTGTGGAGATGATTTTTTTTTTTTTTTTTTTTTTTTTTTTGCTGTTCATCAATAAACACTCCCTTATATAATATTGGGAGCTAACAGAAACCAGAACGTGATGCTTCTTTTTATGCCAGTGACCATTACAGTGAATTCACTAGAGCCTCTCCAGACTGTCCTTACATCTGCATTCTTGTTTTGCACAGAAACACACAGCTTGATTTTATTTTGTTTTATTTATTTTTTGTGATGGTGAAAATCATAAATACTGCAGTTTTTAAATTTGTACTCATTTTAATTTAATTTAATTTAATTTAATTTAATTTAATTTAATTTAATTTAATTTAATTGTACATTTATTTATTAGATTTTATTTTTATAAAATATAACAATTATAAACAATATATAATATTTTATTTTTATAATTCTATAATTTTATTTTATTAATTTATTTTATTTTATTTAATGTTTTATTTCATTTCCTCAATTTCTTTAATTTTTTAAAATAATAATAAAAATAATAATAATAATAATAATAATAATAATAATAATAATAATAATAATAATAATAATCTTAATAACATTAATCTTTTGTTATGTTTTGTTTTATTTTTATTTGTTATTGTTTATTTTTTGCCCAGTACGGATGTGGTAACCAATTCAAACAGGTGTCACTGACATATATGGGGACATTCTGTCCCCGTTTTAAACCTCGGAAATGGTAATTGTTCCCAGAACAACTGTGTGTCAGTGCATGCAAGGAAGAGGGGAAAGTTGGAATCAGCCCTCAATATTAGGTTTTGGCAACACTCATGTCTCTCTTTCTCTTACTTTTTTCTCTTCCTGCACTTCTCTCTGGCCTATGTGGAATAAATTATGTTCAGTTTTGGTATGGGTTACCCAGTCCTGATGAATCATAAGCTTGTGATTTCAAAATGTAAAAATATCACAAAGAGCTACATTGTTTCAGCAGGCAACCCTCACTTCACGGACAGCAAGTTTCTTTTTTTTTTTCTTTGTCTATCATTTCCCTCTCCATGTTGTAACTCAATGCTGGTGAATGTAAATCAGTTTAGAAGTCTCATGTTATTAAACCTATAAAAATGTCACATTATTCTAATCAGATTTATGACAGCTGTAAATCCTGTTTTACAAATGACTGCAAATATTAAATAATCAGTTGACCAGTGTACAGAGTTCTGAACTCTTTACGATATTGCTATGCAATCAGGTGAACACAATGAAATGTTTTAGTGTTAGGATCAGTTAAATCAACTCATTTGTCAGACACCGTCTGCACCAATAGTCTCTTCATCACTTGGCCATTTCCCCACACAACCTGGGATCCCAGGCTCGACTGGAAAAGCCATCAGACTGTATATGTTCGATCCAGACTAGCATACTTTTTTTTAAATCCCCAATTGAATGGAGAATGTACTGCTGTACCTTTTAGGGTATGCAGACACCACCCAGGTTATCATTCTCACATTCAGTCCTTTTCAGTCATTATGAGATATTTGTTGGCTGGGGATGATCAAGGCGACGCTGCATCATGTTGCAGGCATGTCTTCCTGCTCTGAGAACCTTTGATATTAGTCACTGACCGGATGAATGTCTCTCTGGAGAAAAATAAGTTTTAGTTTCCCAGATTTTACTGGTGTTTATTGACAAAAATGACTTTATTTAGAGCATGAAATCTAATGCTTTGGGAATGTTTTTCTTTGTTTTGTTTTTTGACAACATGATGCTGAAGTGATGATGAATCACATGTTTAGATGTACTATCCATTCCATTTTAGATTTAGATGTATTTTTCTGTTTGTGGAAAGTTTCAAATTGGAACAAGGAGGAAAACCATGTGACATTTATTTTTTACGCTTTGCTGTTCCTTTTTTTTTTTTTTTTTGCTCCGCATCATTGTTATAGGTTTCTGTGAATCATGATATTCATAATCACTTCAAATGCTGTTTGCATTACTTTGCTAAACAGGGAAAGCTAAACTTTATACATACCATTATAAATAAACACATGTGGTAAAAATGTATTTTGCGTGCTTGACTATTAAATATTTAAAAAAGAAAAAAAAAAAAAAACACACAAACACACATTTGTGTGTGTAAAATTTAGATACAGTATGTATTTAATTAAAAACAGAAGTAATGTTTCATAATAACATATTTTAAAATGTAATTCCTATGATGACAAAGCTTAATTTTCAGCAGCTGTTACTCAGTCTTCAGTGTCACATGATCCTTCAGAAATAAATAGATGCAACATATAATGTGTGTGTGTGTGTGTGTGCGTGTATACATATGTATGTATATATGTATGTATATATATATATATATATATATATATATATATATATATATATATATATATATATGTATATATATATATATATAGTCTGCATATGAAATCCTGAATGACTAGCTGGCTACTGTATTTTAAAACTGATCCTTCCCTAAAATATACATCTGTTCATACAAAGCCATGTAACTCAGCACCTGTAAAGTCTTCACAGACATGTAATTGTGAACAATTAAGTGATTATTTAAATCATCAGGTCTTATGAAACTTAATTTACCTATTAGAGATTTGATTAAAAGGCATCATCTTTATTTTAATGACTCCTAGGTGCGACATCATATAGATAATGTATGCCTGGACAAGTGCATTTACTACGCCCAGACTCAAAGCATTATCAGTGGGATCAACGCTCTGTCTAAGGGAAGGAAGAGGGTGTTTTCAGATGCATGTTCCTGGTGACTCATCAGTGAATCTCTTCAAAGTACATGGAGGATGAGCACTATTTTCCACTACATCCATTTTCTGCAAAATAACCCTTCATCTTGGTGCATCAAGAGGATGTATTGTAGCCTATAAGATGCAACATTAAGATAATAATAAGATTTTTGCAACATTCTTGAAAAAGTGTGCTTGTGTGCAACTACAGCAAGAGAGTTCAAAATACTTTTAGCTCAAACCAGTTTTCATTGTGTACAGACCTAACAGGATTTGACCATTCATTTTCTCAAATGTTGTTGTATTCCCTGAGAAAATAAGTTCTAGAGAAAAGGATAGTTTGGGTGTGGAAATCGTAGTGGCAGGAGCATCGAACTCCTGCAGAGAAACTGGTTGAGTTACTGTTGCCGAGGGTAAAATCTTGATGACTTTTCAAGGGGTGTAACCTCAGTGACTCAGATATGAAGTATGTTCCCATTCAAGGTGAATGAGTCACTGAGTAATAAAAAACTCCAACTTAAGTGAGCATGGCTCTTATTCTCTAACGTGAAGTTTCAAAGGAAAACTAATTATTTATGAAGGTGCTTTGGGCCAAAATATTGGAGTTCGGATTTGTTTTTGGATCTCCAGGTGCATTCTGCAAAAAATCAAAAAATATTGTAGAATGTGTGTAAGAAACCAGTGTGCAGCTGTGAAGCGGAAATTATTATATATTGAACAACATGTGCAGCTGCATTAATGTTGCTGACACACTATAACAGCAGTATATAGTATAAGGCAATCATTTATGTTTATGTATTTCTTTTCTTTTTTCTTTTTTTGAAGCACAGCTCTGCATCTGAAAAGGTACTTCATGCATTTCATACCCTGAAAAAAGTGTAGGGCAGAAACTGCCCAAATAATTACAATAACACAGACTGAATTAAAAGTCAAATTCTGAATTATAAAAAATGAAATACATAAAACCAAATGGTGTAGAAACAATTTTCACTCACAAATTGCTAACAAATTTTGCAATTAATTACAAAAACACAATGCAATAGTTTTTTTCTTCTAAAATGTACTTATCATCGTAAATGTACAGTTATCTTTGTTTGATTTAATTTTTACAGTGTGGTAATTTCTTGTAAAACATATTTTAATAATCTTTATTTAACTTCAAAAAACAATTTTTAAGGTGTATTCTCTTCTTTTAAATGCACTTTTAAAGGTGCATTCACTCTTTTTTTCTCTTTTAAAAGTTTTACAGATATAGAAATTAATTGTGTTTCTTTTGACATTTGTTCCTTCACAGATACTTTACCGCAATAAATGAATCATTCTGACTATGAATGAATAGCGCATAGCGCATTTCTAGAATGGCATTTTATATTAAAACTTGCCTAAAGTGCAATTCAGCTGTAATATTAGTCAGTGCCATACAAATAAAAATTGAGTGCATGGTGGGAAACTAAATAATGCATCAACTGGGCAAAAATCATTGTGATTCACTTAATCCAGAGGGCACGCAGCTCATAATGAGACTCCATGGTGAAGTACAATAATTCTGCACAATGACTCACAGGAAGGAACAAACAATAATCCATGAAGTATGACTCCCCTCTATACCGCAGCATGAATTTAACCAACAAATACATAAAAACAGCAATCTCTAGATTATCATGCAGAAGAAAGAAGCAGCAGTAGCTCTGGTTTCACTAAGATGGGCTCAGGAGGAGGCTTTGCAAAAAATGAGTCCTTATATGAAGTTATACATGAATTTGATCTCCATTGCTATAAGAAATTCGATTATGTGAAAATGTTTTTGCGCGTGTGCGAGAGCTCAGGCAGCGGTCAATATTGATGTGAAGAGGAGTGTCGTTTTCAGCGATATGAGACTTGCCTTTCTCAAGTCTGCCTGACAAACATTATTAATCATTCCCTGCGTTTAAAACCTATTGTCCTTAGCATGTGAAACAGTTGGAGGCTGTTAAATGTCAGCCGCTGTGACACCTTAAGTCTGCTTAATAATTAGGAGGATATGCACTGGCTGAACACATAAGTTTTAATATGCACGTCAGGCAGCTGTCTCTGTTCTGCAGTTTAGGCGCTGACTTACTCCCCCTCACTCCTGGATACTGGGTGCTCGGCATGTACAAAAATCTAGAAAAAACATTTCATGAAAAGTGCTAATATTATTTTATTTCCATGTGCCTATACTGTAGGAGCTAACTATACCCAATTCAGAGCCATATGAAATGAATGAAAAGTGTGTAGACAAATAAAAAGGGGTTTTAATATGTTCATTCAAGCACAAAAATTGGCTTTATATAATAAGATGTAAAAAGCTTTTGCGTTAAAAGTGCTGTTGATGTAGCATCATGCAAGTTTGCTGTTAAGTACATATATATCAATCTCTCTTTAAACTGGTTATATTGTCTGACTATTTATGACAAATTAGCATCAGTTTGTGTTGGTTAGATTATTATTGTTTTTTTTTTGTATTAATTCATTTTTATATCCAGTCAGTTCTTTAGAAAGGTTTATATTCCACACAACTGTAGATCTTACACTTATCAAAATATATTATTTAAATGAGCCTTAAAAAGTCAACATCAATTTTAGAAGGTAATTTCATCGAGCAAACAGGTAAAATTTCTGTTGGCTTAACCTCGATTTGAGTTTTATTGAATTTATTGCTTCTCCCGTGTTTAATGACTCATAACCATACAGAAGTTGATTTTATTCAATCCTGCTCCTGCAAGAGAAGCTGTTTTGAAAATATATTTGGCCTGTTTTTGAGATGTAAATTACGTTAATTTGATTTCTTGGAAGAGGATATATAAAAAAGGGACCCTCAACGCATCTGTTTATTATTGAAAAAATAAAGATGACCAATCTGCAGTGCCATTCTGTTTTCTTATTTTCAGGTAAATTCAGGGCATAACTAAAACCTAATTTAAGGATATGCTGTTTGTCGGATGGCTGTTCAAATAAAATTATCTGATATAATCACAAAACAGCTGAATGCGTTTTACCCTCTTGTTTTCATACAATAAAAATAGCAGATGAAAATGAACAAACTTTTTTTTTGTTCATGCTTTATGTTTGCCTTTTTTTTATCAAGTACAACATTCATTTTACAAAATATTTAACAGAAAGCACAAAATAAATCGAGCAATCTATGAAATAGATTTTATTGATAAGTTCTGGTTTAATTTGTTAATAGCTATATTTGTTGAGTTAATAAAAAAAATTAATGCAGTCCAAAAGCTTTTGTCTATTAGAGTACCATAAAATATTCTACAATATGTGCAATAGTGTTACTTGTGTATTAGCTTTTAGACTTTATTAAAATTCATTTAGAGCTTTCTCGATTTACAGTAAATGCCAAATGTAGACTTTTTATATATAAAATGTCAAAAATGAATGAAAAAAGTCATCTGCATCTTATTTTTCTCTGACAAGTACTAATTTCTTTAAGATTAACATTAAATCCACCAAAACAGAGGTGTGTGCTGTTGTTCTCAGTACTCCCAGATGGACCAGATGGAAATGTGAAGTAATTACTATTATTATTATTATTATTATTAAAAAAATTATTGCTGAGGTGCTGCAGTGCTATTTGCCATCTCAACAAGTAATCAAACATGGCATTTTAGTTCTATGATTAATTTGCCATCTTCTCTGGTGATTATGCTTTTGTTGTTTATAAATGGTCGCTGCCGTCATCTTAAAACACAGGATGAAGCTTGAAAAAAGTCACTGCCCGGGCCGTGCCCATAGCAGAGTGTTTGTTTCTAAACACTACCCGTATACCAAAGCAATGTTTGTTTTTACTGGAGATGATGGTGGTGGTGTTCTGAAAAGGCACTCAGGTACTCTGAATGGAAGGGGTCACTGGGGTCACAAATCCACTGTCATAGTAAATCTGTTCACCATTTACTGTTAAATCAGCCTCGGTGTGAGTATAAGGCTTTGTCACTTCTTTTAAAATGTTGTTTAATTTCACGAGTTCTGTAGAGAAAATTCTGCTGGCAAGGAAACGTGAAATTTGCAGCAGACTTCTATAATTACTCTACTGATGCTTTGGCAATGAGCGTGAGATCAGCTTTTTAATGAATTAGCATCTAAGGTTAGCTTCTGATGATTGTTATTGTCATTTTTATCTCATCCTTTTCAATGGGAGTGTCGTAAAGGATGTTAACCAGAAAATCCAACGGCCGCTCAACAGCCTCATCCATCCCCCATTCTTTTCTGTGGCAGGCGGTTGTCCGTATCTGACAAGTGCCTAGACGAGTGTGTTTGTGCTAGGCTGAACGACTGCACTTTAAGTATCTTTTGGCAAACACAGAGCAAATACCTGCACCAGGTACACTTGCACGCGCAGCTCAGTTGCAAATGCAAGCCCTAGATTTCTTAAAACAGTCAATATGGAAAAGCGATTGCCTAGGGTTAGAATAGGGTTGCAACCAAATATTTTAGACGGAATCACCGACTCTTTATTGTACACTCAGTCTGATTGTCGGGCATATGCATGCTTACAGCCTTGTGCTCATTCAGTAAAGTTCATTGAAGACACTACACTCTTAAAAGTAAAGGTTCTAAAAGGTTTTGTTTTGTTTTTTGTTTTGTTTCGTTTTGTTTCGTTTTGTTTTGTTTCGTTTTGTTTTGTTTTGTTTCGTTTTGTTTCGTTTTGTTTTGTTTCGTTTTGTCTTACAGTAAAGCCATAGGAAAAATATTTTGGGTCAACAGTTCTTTAAATAAATTTTTTTTCTTAATGTGAAGAAAAATTTAATAATATAAAGAAACTTTTTCCTTTATAAATTCTTCCGTGAATTTCTTAGATTTTCA
The DNA here is from genome assembly GCF_003368295.1 of Carassius auratus. Lineage (NCBI taxonomy): Eukaryota > Metazoa > Chordata > Actinopteri > Cypriniformes > Cyprinidae > Carassius > Carassius auratus. The sequence continues at coordinate 4,010,906 of NC_039263.1, forward strand.
GATGATATCAACCTTTAGATGTACAGTAAATATATTGCATTAAACAATTTTTTGAGGTTTTGACCGTAAAAAAAAGCCCTTTTTTAACTTCAAAGTGACAAATGGACATTTTCCATGCACAAGTGCACAAACCCAACTTTTCTTAACTTTCTTATTGATGGACTCGATCAGTTTCACGTTTAGTCCTATGGCCATCGGAAGTTTCGGTGAAGCACAGTACATGAAAATTGTGAGATGTGGGAAGTTTTCCGGGAAAAATGCTACACTGGTTCTGGAGCTCATTACTAAAACATTACATGTAATAGAATGTATTCAAATGTTATATTTGTAGTTGACCAACAAATATGATGACAAGAGTTTAGTTTGCAACTACTACAGTTTACTTAGGCAGAATATTATGTTAAAAGTTCACCATGAAAATAAACTTCTGTGTTAATATGAATTGTTCATATTGATTTTCACGGGTGTTTTAACTGTATTTTGAGTGTGGGAGGGGTTTTAAGGTTAAAAGAAATATATGTAAACTGAAAGCCTATTTCTAATATGGTTAAATGAGTATCCTCCAGTCACTTTTCAGTGCTACTAACAACAACAACAAAGTAAGTACTTACTACAATATCTTAGACAGTAGTAATGGAATTGTGCCTTCAGGGGGCGCAGTATTAATTTTACCTCAAATAAACCTGCAGAAAGAAAAACAAACCTCCTTCTTGCCATATGTACATATTGTTGTGTTTAAGACCATATGGGTGAGTTTATTTTTAGTTGCGTGCACTATTGGGTTTCATTAAGGCTGCTTTGAGGGTCCCAGACGGCCCGCCTCAGTAAAGACCACGCAGTGCCAGAGGCCGAGAGTGGTTTCCTGCCCGTGTTGTGACGCAGAGCGTTACATACACACCATCTCTCTCACACACAAAGAGCGTGTAGAATGGGTTCTTTGTACTGCTGTGGTGCCATGCCTCTGTGCTGACAACATTTTTCCCCTTCAAAGACCAAATCCAACACGACTCAGCTGCCCCAGCTCACTCCGTCTGTCTGTTTGGGGAGGCAAGAAAAGGGTCAGGAGTGAGGGAGAACCGAGTTGTTCTTAAACACTTTACTTCAAATTGTCTACTCTGTCTGCTCCGAAACAGTATAGTAGTGATGAGACTCCACAGGGTGCTCTAAGACACGAATCCCCACGGGTGTCAGGTACGGGTTAGAGGTTTTCCAGTCCAGCATCTCTGATTGCTGCCTAAAGCTTGGAAAATTAGATATCTTAAATGATCTTGCCCTTTACCACCGTTTTAAAAATATTCCCTACTGGGTGAAGGCAATTATAAGTAAATAAATATCAAAAAGCTCCCCCATCTCATTTATCTCCCTCAGTGTTGCTTGTGTCTTATTTTTAGGTGTCTTTGACTCTCTGCTTCCATCTTAGGGCACAGTGTGGAACTGCAGAGATTGCTCTTCAGTTCAATCCATTGCCGCTGACAGGGTTCTGCCAGTGAACAGCCGAGAATAGAGCAAATTATCGAATAGGAATAGATTGAAATAGAATGTGGACATTTGCAGAATTTGAAATGCGGCAGATTATAGTCATATATATTTGATAAATAAAAGTCGCTGAACGTTATTCTTCTAAGCACAAGAAAGAGTTTTGTAGGTGAACTGTGCTCGTATACAGAGGATATTTCTATTATGAGCAAGGTTTTAAATTATGAATGATTATTTTGGTCATGTTAGATTCATGATATTTAATATATTTAAAAAAAAATCACACACACACACATAGTAATACAATTATTATTGTTTTATTTTATTTTTTTTGGATGGGGGGGGGGGGGGGGTGATGATTAATATACAGTAGGCATACCCTGAAATGTTTTAAACCATATTGATCACTATTAATACAAAGACATTACATTTAGATGTAAACTAGATTTTTCCTGTATTTAATTAATTTGTAAAATAATAATAATAATAATAATCTTTATGATGGACATCTAATTGTATGAGTTAGCTTACTCACTATTTCAAGTTTAGTATAGCATCTGTAAAAATTGCTAAATTCCTACTATCTTAATCTTAAACGTTTTGGGTTTGTAGTGCAGTTTTATGTAATTGACCCATTTTCACAATAATATAAACTCAATAATATGACTGTTTAGTATTTGTACATAGAGTTGTTTTCTGAGGAGAATACGTATATTCACAACAGTACAGTGTGGGTCTAAGTTTAAGTAAGAAAATTAGAAATTTCACTATCGAATAAGACAAAAATTGTTGGGTTAGTAAAGGTTTAAAATGAATTCACATATTTCACAGGAAATGAATTTGTTATACTGTAAAGAAATCTTGTTGGGGACTGTAACTCTTCAGAGATTTCCTGAGCAAAACGGTCGATGGGAAAGAGATGATTTTTAAGAGAAGAGAGCCATTTTCTCACTCTGGAAGAGAAAGAGGACAGGCAGGGATGCATTAATGATCTTTTTCTCAGTCGTCTTGACTGTCTGTAATAGCCTATTTTTGTCTGATTTGGTTGTTGAGACAAACGAGACAGCTATAGATGTGCACAGACTCAGTGCCTGCTGTGTAGAACTGTATCAGAAGCTCCAGTGGCAGGTTTAAATTCCTCAGCTGCTGAAGGGAGTACATGCAATATTGAGGCTTTCTATGTACATCAATATAAGTCTCCCACAGGTTTTGGGAGATTGAAACCTGGACACTTCTGACAGTGGTGTTGAGTAGAGGAATTGATGTTGAAATCTAGTATTATTTCTACATTTATTCAGTAATAATAATTAATGATTTAATAATAAAAATGTAATTAGTCTTTATAAATTTTGTGGAAATACGGTGTGAAAAAAAAAAACCCAAAACAAACAAAAAAACCTTTGCAAGCAATATTTTCTGAGCAGAGCCATAGTTTTCTCTGCAAGCAATATATTTTCAGTTCTTCTGCAGTGAAAATGAATCAACAGCAAATTCCAAACACACTCAAACACACACTTCAGTGACAAGTGAGTGCACTGGAGAGTGATTTCAGAGGCAGTCTCTCTGTGCCCTTCGAGATGTTGAATCTCTGAATGTATGCTTTGAAAAAAGAACATTTCAAATAAGTGTTTACCCCTGTGTAAGTGGACAAACTCATTATGTATTACATAAAAACAATGTATATAAGGGAAGGCAGGGATAATTGTGGCTTTCAGTAAATGTGACATCTGCCTCCTCTCAAGATAATGCTTAGTTTTAGTAATGATCAACACCTGATCATCTAAAGAAAAAATAAATAAAATTTTAAATGAAAAAAAAAAAATATATATATATATTTTTCATTTACGATATATATATACATGTTGTTTTCTTTGTTATTTGCTACAATGAATGTGGAAAATTAATTTATATTAAATGATGTACAGTTATTTTGTTCCAAAAATCTTACCCATTTTCAAAGTGTTTTTTTAAGTTTATTAAATTATATATTCCATGTAGTCTTTCATATATTTTGGTATGTCTAATGTTTGATGATGTTTTTATGTTTATACTAATGTAATAATATAATATAATATAATATAATATAATATAATATAATATAATATAATATAATATAATATAATATAATATAATATAATATAATATAATATAATATAATATAATATAATATAATAAACCATTTTCATTGATTGTTGCATTTATATCATACCACTGTCAGTTTTACAGAATCTGTGTTAGGAATGTAACATGTACCTTTGTGTACTTCTAGTTTAATTGTATTCCACTAGATTCAATTATAAATTTAATTGACACTGAAAACTGTTGCTGACATTTTAAAGATGTCTGAGGCCAAATTTCAATGGTTTAGGGTAATTATATTCTGAATAAATTAGCTAAAAGTGTCACAATCTTCCCCAGGCTCCTAAGCAGACATAAAACAAATAGTTTCTTTATGAGTGTATTATAATGAATAGAGTGACTCATTGTATCTCAGAGTTTTAAAGTTAATTTAACTATTGCAGTGCCTCTGTTACTGACCTTAGGCCAAGAAGAGGACAGATGCTAGCTTAGCCCTTTGAAATAGCAGGACTGATTACGCACTTCTTGCCCCTTTTCCACTGATCAAGATAATAATTGGCTGTCTGTGTAGGTGGCATCATGGGGTCAGTCCAACTGCTTGATTTTGCCTTGTCGTTTCTCAGAGCAATACACTCTGCATGGTAATTAAAGACGCATTATGCAATGAATATCAAACATCTGCCTGATGTCACTGGAACAAGATGACAAATTATTCATAGATTTGGCAAATTTATTTACACAATTCCACATTCACATGGTTAACACTACACATATATTCCGATGATGATCCATTTGAAAACTCACATTTGTAGATAAAAACATTTCTAAATGCAGATGGTATATGCACTGGAATTTATTAGATATGATTAATCAATATACTCTGAACATTTTAGACAGAAACCTGTTTAGTCTCTTCTTGTTGTATGTATTTTACAAAACCAGAAATCAATCAATCCTTCCTAAGCAAGACAAAAAATATGGAAATAAAGTAGGCAAACAAAGCTACTCAAGTCCAGTCAGATTTGAATTCATTAAGGCATTTATAAAGCTAACAGGACCATGCTTTAAGGATACTGAATTATTTATTAATGCCGAGGTTAAACCGACAGCACTTCAAGAAAAGCTTTTACAGTAGCTCGGCTTGTCAAAACATTTCACAAATGCTAATGATAAGACATCTATTTCTGCTTAGGATGAAAGTAATTAAGCAAGCTTTGTGGTAGCACATACTAGCAAAACAAAATCACACTTAATTTCACTTTGAATTCCTTCTCACTTATCATGGTAAATAAATATACCCTGTAAAAGTGTTGTATTCTCATTTGTGCATGAAAAAAACATTTTACCAAAAATTATTACATCATAATGAAGGGCATATTTGGAAAGCATTTGAGGATGTTATTGATTAAAATTTAGAACACTGAATATGTTAGGCCCAGTTCACGCACAATGTGTTTTTGCACTCCACTGTGCTGCTTGTTAATCAATGTAAACATAGAGTCTTTGACCATTGTTTTTGTCAGCGTTTTGATTAGATGTCCTCAAGGGTCAAGGTACAGAAGCTTATAGGGACATTTTAACAGAACACATTTTTGCATTTTACTTTCCTATGTAAACATGCATTAGATTTATGTGTTTAACCAAAATGTCCACATCTGGCAACTTTTGCACTATTTAGCACCATAGCATTTAATAAATATGGTGCTCAATACTTTTAAAAAAATGCATTTGGAGACCTTGTTTTCATTTACTTATTGTTTTTTTTTTATTATTATTCCACTGCTTGCATCTTGCATTTTTCAACACAAAAACTTGTTCTTTGTGAATGGCCCCTTAGAAAAACCCCATTGACCATTTTGTTGACCTGCTTTTCTATGTTTTTAAGACACAGGCAACTTAGGGGCCGTTTTTGCATTTCACTGTTCTTTCTTATTTAATTTGGTTACTTGTAAACTTGTTAGGACATTGTTTCACCATCGCGCTCATTAAAAAAGTGAAAATTGTATTTTGTATTTTTCAACACAAAAAATGCTTTCTATTTAAAACACCCCTCAGACAAACACCTTTGACCACTGCTTTTAGCGTTTTAAGATATAAGATATAGACAACTTGGAGGCTGTTCACACACACACACACACACACACACACACACACAACAAACTTATTGCATTCCAATGCGCTTCTTTTCATTTTCTTTTCTGAGTAAAAATGCTCTAGATGGACGTGTTTGAACGTTGCGCTAACATCCAGAATTTTTGCTGCCAACTTGTGCATGACACAGTATTCTATAAATGAGCTCCTCGGGTAAAAAAAAAAAACCTCTGGGTGATTTGCACCTTGAAAAAGTGTATTTGGTATATGGTTATTTGTTAATCATTAGTGTTTATCCTATGATATCTCAATAGCCTTACTGGCAAGTGCAGCATAATATGTTATCCCGTACTATGAACAACATTTGTTCTGTCTTCAGAAGGGGTGTGCTTTGAGAGAGCCTATACCTTGCGAATACACCTCTTCAGGGTTGAGCCATGTCGTTGAATGTTCAGAATATATAACTGATGGAGAGCAGTTTGGAGTGGTGTTTCATGAGGAAGTGTGCACAGGGAGGTGTCGTGTATATGTCAAACACAATAGATGAGTCAACAGTTGCCATGTTTGATTTAGTCAACATCCTCTCAGGCAAGCTCCTACACATCTCCACTGGCAGAACATCCGTTTGGTTCCCCATCCGCAAACTAAATCCCTGTAAAATGAGCTTTCCATTCAGCTTTTAAAAAGGCAAGCTCTCGTAGCACGACAGGGTAAGCAATAAGAGTTGAACCTTTGGGTTTAGAAGTTGGAAATAATAATACTATTTAACTCCAGCTGTAAATATAACTGCAATTCTTTGCCTTTTAAATGGCCTTTTGCACCACATTCAAAATTTTCACAACTCAGCGAACTGAATATAACCCCTATTTAGGAGGGAAGCCTGCACCTCAGTGACTAGACAGTTGGCATGAATTAATGGTTTAGTTGTCATCTGCTCTCATTTCCTCTCAGTGTTGCTCTCCTCTGTTGCTACAAACTTTATTTCTGCATTGGCCGTGCGTGAGGCAACACTGCTGTCTCTCACTTTGTGTCTGAAGAGGAAAGGGAAGGTCTTCCTGAAGGACTTGCGGAAGCTGGCGCCCATAAATCCGTAGACAATAGGGTTGATAGAGGAGTTGGCATAGGACATGCAGTTAGCCCACGTCTTGATCTTATATGTTGCGTAGTTGGCCTTGAAGTTGGGATAGAAAGATTGGAACAGGACAAAGATCTGAATGGGACCCCAGCAGATGGTGAAGAGAACAACAATGACCACAACCATTTTGGAAATCTTACTCCTAATGGAGATTGTTCTTTCGGAGAGCAGGTGGACCTGAAATAAACAAGGTTTTGATAAGATTATAGCAGGCAAATGTGACTGATATGTGAAAAAAAAAAAATAGATCAATGACATTATAAAGAAACATCTACGTATTTTTATTATACATTTAGTGAAAGGGCTCTACAAAAGTATTCAGAGTTCAAGTCTTTCTAATGAAGTTATATATTGAAATGCAGTTCTTTGTGGATTTTAATTTACTGAAATGATGAGAAACATGAGAAACCTTTTCGGTTTCTAAATTAAAATGATCTTTGATAGTTTTGATGGGGTTTAAAGTTAAAGTAAAAAAAAAAAAAAAAGTCTAGGTATACTGCAATTGAAAGTCTCATAAAAAGTAATGTTGGTATGAGTAGTTGCATAATCTTTTATTCATATTTATTCTATAATACAATTCTGTTACATATTTATATATAATGATTAAAATATTAAGATATACAAAAGTATTGAAAGTGTAGAGAAAAGTATTTTCAGCCTGATGGTTACACCATTGTTATTTTATTTATTTATTTATTTTAATTAAAACAACATTAATACAAAAAATATATTTCATAATTTAGATATCCTTATCACTGACCCTTAAATATTCATATAACACAAAACCATAATGTGCTGTTGTAACTATACCCAGATAATAAAGACAGCGTATTTTCTGGATTAAGATCCCACAGCTCAATTATTCATGTTGTGAATCTGTTTTTGTTGAAAATGAACAATAAAGACCATTGCAAATAATTTACATTGAAGATATAGTGGCGAAGAAGAATAAAAGCATTAATTAGATAAAGGGTACAAAACAAAATCTAAATGTGATTCCACAGTGAGCACTTTTTGTTAAATTACAGGTATACGGAGATAAATGCCATAATCACACAAGAACTCCACAGTTTCATCCCTCAAATCTCACTACAAGAAAGCAAGAACTGTAAGACTGTTTAAACATCTGCAGGAAAATAAAAAGCAGTATGGTGTCTCAGGAACTCTGAGTGAGAGAGAGATCACCTCAGATGTTGGAGAAGACCTCAGATAAGAAAGAGCTTTTAGGAGCTTTTAGGCTGGAATTCAAAGTGAATGTGTGGCAAAGTAACACTGGCCATGTATCAGACAGTTGCTATATTTACAGGGAAGTGTGGTAGTGGCAAAATCAAGCTGTGAGGTGGCTTTTCTTTATCAGGGACTGGTTTTCTTGTCAAAGATAAAAAATGACTGTGCAAAATATCGGTAAATACTGCAAATCTCAGCCTAATAAAAACATTGGGCCACTGCTTAAATATCGTGATGCAGAAGTGTGAACCTAAACCCTGTCACAAATCTGTCAAAAAAAGGGGCCAAAATCACATTTAAATGTTCCAGCTGTCTGAGGTGTCCAAGGCACTTCTGAACCTAATGTATGCAAAGCATCAACTAATATGTTCAGCTCAATCTCTTTGTTTTTTTATCGGCAGCATTTGAGCAGTTCAGCAGTTGGTGAAAAGAATAAAGCAGTATCTGAAGGAGTGAAAGTATATCTAGAATATTCTGTTTAAACAAATGTCTGTTTATTTCAACATACAATTCCATTTCTATCAAAAAAATAATTCATTACATGCTGCTTGTTAATTTCCAAAGCTCATTTTACCCTGTTGTGTTGCAATCTTTTTGAACTAGAGAGGATTTTCTTTTCCTTGAAAAGTTCTTGTTATTGCAATGGACTAAGACTTACTGTTTTTGCTTATGCAAGGTATAATAACTTCACTTGTTGCACTTGTGGTGTTTCCAGTCAAAAATGACTGGCCTATAAAAATTGCTTCTAAATTTTGCACTATTCTGTGTATTTACCAAATGTTGGATTTCATATTTTTGTATCTAATTTCTTTACAGGGAACCTTAATACACAAAAATCTTGCCTATGAAGTCATGACTTTAGGTTTCGGACACCACCTATGTGAAACTGGACCACACCTTCATCTGATGACTTAATGTTGTTTTTGCTGTGAAAATGATCTACTTATAAGTAAGGAATAAATACTCAACTTTTTAACTAAGAAAATTTTTATATGGAAATAGTTAATTTTATTAACTTTTAAATGCAACATGTACAAAGTCAAGTTATTTATTTATTTTTACATTGCACAATATATGTTAGTTTGTCCTTAAAAGATTTTTATTTTACCTTGTTAAATAAAGGTTACAACTACTTCATTTCTTTACTTTTGAAGACAAGAAAAGAAACCATGATGTTTCACAACCTCTTGAGAGGATATACACCAGGATAATAAATCAAAGCACATATAGCCTTTCATATCCATTTAGTGAAGTGTCATCACTGATGGTTGTTACCCATGATCATACCTGATGGTTGTTATCCACTGGTTCCACAGAGGCTTGTCCCACTCTTTTCAGCATGAAGGAATAACAAAAGGAGATGGTAATGACAGGCAGTAGATATACGGCTAAGAACTGATAGAGGATGAAAGCTTTCTCGTGAGTCTTTGATGGAAACCTCTCCATGCAGTATTTTCTTGGTCCATACCAATAGCCATCCTCAAGCCTCTGGTACAGGAAGATTGGTATGGAAAGGATAAAGGAACCTTGATGCATAAGAAAGGAGAAGATGAGAATTGTATTGCTTCACTTTTAAACATTTTAAAATGTATAGGAGTATTCTGGGTTAAATGCATAGGGACTTTGTTATGCACTTACATGAAAGTGTGAAACATGAATTTTTGCATTAACATTACTTCTAAAGAAAAAAAAAAAGGTAAAAAAATAGAACTGTGTGTGTGCATGTGTGTGTAAACTAATATGAATACTAATGAGATCAGAGAGAGTATTCACATAGAATATTCACTCACAGATGAGGAAAAAAAAAACATTACAAAGGATAAAGAGATTGTTACAGTATGGGCTGATTTACACAAGATGCATTTGCCTAGTCTTGTTTCTCTGGTTTTTTTATTTTATTTTTATTTTTTGTATGTAAACATACGTTATGGACAGTTGACAGTTGTACCATGTCTGACTGCATTTTGTGCATGAGTGCCATGTTTTAAAACACTGTGTCAAAGAATTTTGAAAAACCTGTCTCACGACTGCATTCTTTTTTCAATGCTTTTGTCTCACATAAAGAACGTGTTCTACAGTATTTGAATGGCCCCATCACACTTTTAATGTTTTTATGTAAACTTTCCCCATATATTTATATTTGAATTACTATTAGGCCTATCACATAGAACAAACTTGCATTTTTTTTAAAGGGACACTAAGTAGGAATTACTCCCATCTAGTGGTGAAATTGTATTTTGCATTCAAACTAATTTTGCTCTCCAGCGCCTCGCTTTTTCAAATGCGCGTTGCATCTACGGTAGGCGATATGTACCAAAAAGCTTTAACAGGATGTCTTCTAATAGCACTTCGTCGAGTTTTCCTTCAGGTGAACAGGTGTGTTATTTCAAACAAACTGCAACATGACAACTAACAAACGAATGTTACAGTATGAATTACTGACTGTGGAAAACATGAAATATTGTAATTAGTAGTTATGTCTAATTTATTCGTTATATTTTCTGAATTATATGCATTGTTAGATATAAAAAAAAATATTATAATATAGATTGTAACACTGACTTACCTGTCGAGAAGAAAACTGGCCACTTCAGCGTCTCTTTTGAAATCTTTATCAAGCATTAGCTCTTTCCACCTAGAAAAAGCTTCCCCGACATTAACTCTTGTTTTCTGTAATCTACGGTCACGTTTCCTTTTACGTTCTATTTTTGACTGTTTTGGCGACGATGTTTTCTTCTCCTGTGGCGCGGCATATGTATGGTCCATAATAAGAATGCAATCCAGACTTTTAAACTTGCCGGTGCAGTTTCAAGCGCCTCTCACTGCTCTGCACCTGCGTTTCTGGCTCTGACCGAAAACGCGCTGTGGAAACGCGTTGGCTTAGTACTTTTTGTCCCTCTCTGCTATTATAGTTTTGCAAGATGGCGGAAATACATGGAAGCCTCCGTCGACCTACCCGTCCCATGTATATAAAGATAATAAATTCTTCATTTACAAGGATTAGTTTAAACATTGGCATAGGTATTTGTACACCATTGAGGGCATATTTATGAATAAAAATATTGATTTTAGATAATAAAATACCTAAAAAGTTACTTATTGTCCCTTTAAGTAAATCTACAAATGCGTTTTATCTAGCATTCATCATGATTATGTGTTAATAAAAAATAAAAATAAAAACCATGGAGAAACATTTTGAAATACATAAATGTGTTCTGTGTATACAGTCCTGAAATGTGTTGGTTTTTTAAACTAAAGAGTACATTGAATTTATTTTCTCTGGTAATCAACAACAGGTGACAGATTAAGTTTTAAAATTAGGAAGTATTTATGTTTAATAAAGTGAAATAATTATTGCAGTTATAAAGAGAATACATCCTAGTGTTTGTTATATGTATACATAGGCAAGGCAAGGCAAGGCAAGTTTATTTATATAGCACATTTCGTACACAATGGTAATTAAAAGTGCTTTACATAAAAGAAAGTAAAATAATCATGAAGAAAAATAATAACAAAAATAAAACAAGTAATTTTAAAACTTTTAAAATGATTAAACATTTAAAAACAGTTAGAAAATGATTTTACATAATAATAAAACAATAATAAAACATAAAATAGTGAAAATATAGTGCAATCAGTTCGGACATTGCACAGTGCTCATTCAACAAATGCACAGCTAAAAAGATGCGTTTTATAGGGAAGTTGTCACCTTTTTTGAATTTTTTTGTTGATAATTGTACTTAATTACTTACCGATCCAGATACAGATGCTAACAATCATTGCGACACGAGGGGTTCGATGGTGCAGGGATTTCAGAGGATACACTGTCACATAGCAACGATCTCCACTCATTGCCGTAAGAGTGATGCATGTTGCCTGTACGGTCACCTACACATTGCCAAACCCTTTGTTATCATGTGTTCATATCATTATCAGTACATGCAAGACAGATGCACTCCAGAGCACTAGAGTAAACATAAAAATTTGATTTAACTCATCTAACAACTACGTGGTAGAACATCAAAAACACAGCCACATAATGCTTTCAGTACAGGCCAGTCTTTAGTTCATCGTCTTTTGAATTAATTCTAGACATGCACATAAAAAAACCCTAGCCCCATTCACTCGTGGTTTTGTCTGGTGAATTAATTGAACTGAAGTGCCTGATTGCTCATCTTAAATTAAAAGAATCAGGTAAGAGGAGAGGCTTTAGCTCTTAGATGCAACAGGTGTGAACAAAGAGCTGTTCCATCCCATCATCTTTTGTGCAAGATATCTAATGATTAAACAAAACAACAGCAAAAAAAATGTGTGCTTAGCCTCAATCTGAGAAGGCCTGTGTGTCTGAAAAGATATGATTCACAGAGCTTTGGACCAAACCTGTACAAAGAATATAGGATTAGGAAAATTCAAACCCACAGCTGAATTTATGCAGTTATTCCTCCCACAGGGACTATTTGATGTTTGTGTAAGATGTTCGTTCGTTGAGTAATTAAACACAACTATGAAGAAAGACTTGTAAATTAGCAGCAGAACTTTTCATTTCCATGTACAAAACCAGCAATCCATTTAGTTACAAGCACTGCAACTTTGCTTATTTAAGTGAATTTACTTCAAAGTACAGCTGAAACGATTAACTTCTCGGTTACATGTGTAACCCTCATTCCGTGAAGGACATAATGAAGACATCACATCGGTGACTGACGAATTGTGATCTAGCTTCGAGAGACCAATCTGCTTTGAGTGTAAACCAAACAAGCCATTGGACATTGGCATGGGATGATTGCATCCAGCTGCGGCTGATCACAGCATGAGCATAAAAAGGCAGCTGGTGCAATGCATACCAGGTTTTTCCCTGAGGACCCAGTGAACCGGTCGCACAGCAGTGGTACAGCAGCCGTGGCGACGGGACGTGACGTCGGGACGTGACGTCTCCTTTCCCTCTTTCAGGAAACGATGGTCACATACAGTACAGACCAAAAGTTGGGACACACCTTCTCATTCAAAGAGTTTTCTTTATTTTCGTGACTATGAAAATTGTAGAGTCACACTGAAGGCATCAAGGGCTATTTGACCAAGAAGGAGAGTGATGGGGTGCTGCGCCAGATGACCTGGCCTCCACAGTCACCGGACCTGAACCCAATCGAGATGGTTTAGGGGTGAGCCGGACTGCAGACAGAAGGCAAAAGGTGCCAACAAGTGTTAAGCATCTCTCGGGGAACTCCTTCAAGACTGTTGGAAGACCATTTCAGGTGACTACCTCTTGAAGCTCATCAAGAGAATGCCAAGAGTGTGCAAAGCAGTAATCAAAGCAAAAGGTGGCTACTTTGAAGAACCTAGAATATTACATTTTCAGTTGTTTCACACTTTTTTGTTATGTGTATATAATTCCACATATAATTCCACGTGTTAATTCATAGTTTTGATGCCTTCAGTGTGAATCTACAATTTTCATAGTCATGAAAATAAAGAAAACTTTTTGAATGAGAAGGTGTCCAAATTTTTGGTCTGTACCCTATGTATCCAAGAAGTTACCTTTCAGTCAGTCACTCTCAAAATCACATTAGTTTCCCAACGAATTGGGATCCCGACCAAAGGACCTTGGATGCTGCCCCTTCCAGTGTCCTGTGCAAGACTCCTGTGCCCCTTTTTGGTGTAGACTGGGACATGCATCAAGAAAACCAGTCACTCTGGTTGTAGCACTACCCTTTCAGTGAGATTGGATAACACTGGGAAAACATACCCATTCCACATTGAACATGAACATTGGAGAAGCCCCTTCACAAAGGAGGTTTCGGAAGTACTTACACATAAGAACAACCGATTACATGCATATGGAAGAACAGAGGTGATTGTAAATCTCCTGGAAAAAGGTAGAAAGTCTGCCGACCATAAACCTGGTCCTTTCTGCGCTTCTATCCATTTGAAGTGAGAACACAGGAGGATACCGCCTCCACACAAAGGCTATAGAATCTAGCGAACGTGTTTGGGGTCGCCCAGCCCGCAGCTCTACTAATATCTGTCAGCGAGGTGTTACGGCTGGCTTGTAAACCATAGCATAAACACATAAGAGACCAAACCCAATTTTTCCACCATAAGCCAATTTATTATCAAAATATATAAATTCAATAATTAAACAATCACAAACAAACGTCTAGAGGAAAACATGTGTGTTGATAGACACTTCAGCTCAACAGACTGCAAAGGCTCAAATGGGCCCTGATATAGTTTTTTGATCACCAAAAGGTTGTGGAGGAGGGCCAGGTAGGATTTAACCTTCTCTCCCCTCTAAGGAACCTGATGACCAGGTCACACCTCCCTACCGACTTCCCCTCCAGGGGTCATGGTTAGCAGTAATCGCAGCACAAAGACTTAAAGGGGGGGTGAAATGCTCGTTTTCACTCAATATCCTGTTAATCTTGAGTAACTATAGAGTAGTACTGCATCCTTCATAACTCCAAAAAGACTTCAGTTTTATTATATTTATAAGAGAAAGATATTCTGTACCGTTTTTTCCCAGAAAAACCCGATCGACTGGAGGCGTGACGTGTGGGCGGAGCTAAAGAATCACGAGCGCTAGTAGGAGTAGGAGAGTTTTGCGTTGAGAGCATGTGGAAACTGTGACATTACCGTGAGGAAAAAAAACATCATCCAAAACAAACCATGGCTAACAGTCAGATTCAGTCGTATATTTATGATCCAGAATCAGATCCAGAAGCTGAAATTTAACAAGAGCAGCAGCAGCAACGACTACAGCAGGACATCTGAAGTATGTATTGAAACTATATATATTTGCTTGGCGGTTTTGGAAAATGACTAAGTTCCACTTTATGTCATCGTCTTTTTTTTTTTTTAAGGTGTACATGTGGAAAGTGCAGTTTGATGACAACATCGCATGTTGTTTACTTGATGTGCTTACACGCTGATAGCTAAGTTAACAACACAGAGATATTTGAAGCAGTTTTACTCACCGCATGCGGTTCCAACACACGATCGTGACCCTTTTTCGTTGGGATTGCATTATCCTTAAGAAATAAACGATATGCCAATCCGCCGTCAAACTGGGCCTTGTTTGTAAAACAAGCATCTTCGAAATGCAGGGAACAAAAAAAAACACTTGCACAACTCCATTGATGCTCTGTAAAAATAAACTCCATCCACTGGTCCCTTAATGCTGTTTTTCTTTTGGTAATCTGTGCAGGGTTGTCTTGCCCTGGCAACCAAAAACACACTTCTTTTGTGACATTTCGGTCTCTCGCTCTGATCAGTGAACGTCTGTTGTGCTCTCAGTGCTCTGCTATACGGGAGCGCGCACTCTTCCGGGAGAGGTGCCCTCAGGACCCATATAAGGAAATTCCGCTCCATCTAACGTCACACAGACCCATACTCAAAAAAAAACTTTCTGAAAGTTGTGACAAACCGGAAGGAGTATTTTTGGAACAAAAAAATACTCCTTCAAACGTACAACTTAATTTTTGAAACTTTGTCCATGTTTAGCATGGGAATCCAACTCTTTAACAGTGTATAAAACTCAGTATGCATGAAATAGCACCCCCCCCCCCCTTTAATGTGGAGGGAGACAGCCTTCGCTCCAACCCTTGCTGCAAAAAGGAAAGTACAACTCTGATCAGGCATCTCCGGGGTCTTCTCTGCAAAACGAAAACCACTTGATGAACAGCTTCCACTTCAAGGTGTAAGCGTGTCTTGTAGACAGTGCTCTTGCCAAAGTGATGGCGTCAGCAACCTCTTGGAGTAGACCACCTAGAATCTCTGTGTCCAGTCCAGGGATCAGATTCATTTCCAGAGGTCTGGACGCAGGTGCCACAGGGAGCCCCGTCTCTGAGTCAGTAGATCCTTCCTCAGAGGTATCTGTCAAAGAGGGGCTTTCACGAGGAGCATTAGATCGGGGAACCAGGCGTGAGTTAGTCAATACAGTGCCACAAGCAGGACCTGCTCCTCCATGTAGAACAACTGGCAGTGAGAGGTTTCTGGAGAGGCAAACGGGTCTACCTGAGTCTCCATTCTCCTGGGAGCGTAGCTCGTGACAGCTCGTTGGCTGTACAGTTGGGCAGACCCAGAATGTGAATGGCACGGAGTGACCTCAGAATTCTCCAAAGGAGGAGGTGGCTGAATGTTCTGTTCTGTTCTGTTGGCACTCTTGCCTGGAGAAACACAAGGTCTGAACACATGGTGAAGGTTCGGTGACAGGCTTGTGTAACTTGAACCTTGTGAGTGCCGTGATGCGATCCTGGAGGGCGGCAGCGCAGGTGAATCTTCCTCTCCAGAGAGCTCTCCCTCCGATGCAGTGATCGACATCCAGTCGTCGGGAGGAGCACCGAAGGATAACACTGGTACGTTCTTTGAAGAGGGCCCATCACAAAAACTATAGCATAGCTTGTTATCCTTTTGGAAAAAGTAGTTAGCTATGCTACAGTTTGCTAATAGAAAGTAGCTAGCTATATTGAAACTAATTAACTAGGCAATATCTATCTTATATTCATAACAAATATATCATATTCAATATCATTTAATCAGAGCTGATGCATAAGGGACAAAAAAGTGGAAACACTTAAGGGGCCCTATCTTGCACCCAGCGCAATTGACTTTGTACACCGACGCATGTGTCATTCCTATTTTGCACCCGCGCAAAGCGCGCTTTTCCCTCCACAGAAGCACGTCGCTAAACTAGTAAATGAACTTGCGCTCCCTGGGCGGTTCAGCGCAAAAAAGGAGGCGTGTTCCGGCGCAAACAATCCCTGGTGCTATTTTGCTGTTCCATTAAACAATTGCGCCACTGACCAGAAAAAAACTAGTCTAAAGTCAGTGGCGCGTTGCGCGTTGTTCATTATGCTATTTTAAGGGCGCATGCTTGACCATAATGTATAGCGTGCACAACGCGCATACACTTTGCTCATGTAATCTACACAGATGCAACAGTTATTTTTGCAAATCATAAATTGTTACACTAAAAAAATATTAACACATGAGATGACGGAAATCATTGTGGTGTGTCACGAAGATGTGAAAAAATAGGCATAAATCTAGCTTACAAATTATTCAGGCTACTTGTAGTAATTAAGGATCAGACCTGTTTGCCCAATAGTGGCAATACATATATGTATATAAGGACATCTGACAAATTGGTTTGTCCGTCAAGAACCAGGAAAAAAAAAATAGATGAAACAATTGTGGCTATTTCCTCCCACGTCTGTTTAACCGACGCTATTTTGGGTGGGTTTCTCCCATCCCCATACAACACAACTTCTCTGTCTTTCACTGCTCTTACAAGAACATCAGTCTCCTCGGCTGTGAACCGCTCCTGGCGTGCGCCTGGTAAATACGCCATAATAATAGCAATCCATAATGGAACTTGCGCACCTGCTTTTAAAGGGAATGTTGGATGACGCTCTGATTGGTTTATTTCACGTTACGCCCAAAACACACCTATGAATAATGAAGCTACTTCAGACCAACCCACTTTAGATTTGCGCCGGGCGCAAGAGCCATTTATCCCGCCGGGAAAATAGCAACAGCGCCGAGACCCGCCCACAAACTTACTTGCGCTTCGCGCTTTGACACTTGCGTTTCAGATCGTTTAAATAGGGCCCAAGGAGTGTTGAAGTCGTTATCGTATTGGTTGAATTCTACAGGATTTCTGTGAGACGTGTGTCATGTTCTTAATGTTCCACCTGGAAACAAAGACACCGTGGCACCAAACCCCCTCACGAAAGAAAAAAGCCATCTTGTTTACAACTGTGATGACGAATGCTTATCAGGATCAACTAAATGCTGGATTTTCAAAAGTATGTGAAATATTTAATGTTTGCGGCATGGAATCTTTAAAATATGTCCAAGAGTTTTACACACTGGTCTGTTATTGTGAAATGAACTGTGATTGGTTGTTTGACATGTCTTGGACACTGAAACCTGCCATGAATTCCAGACCTTCAGTCTTAAGGTCTGGCTACGCAAGACTACTGACATTACTTATCTTGAAACACTATGGGCACCAGGACTTTTAGCCCACATCCTCATTGGCTAGTATTCAAATATTTTGCTTTGGTGACTTGCATTAAAAGTAAACTTGTGACAGTCACAAATAGTTTTAGCACCTAATAGCATTTTAGGATAGATACTCTTTCTTTTTCTTTTTTCTTTTTTTTTTACCCTTTCACCATCCTAGATTCCTTGGTTTCTTGCTCAGTTTGCTACATTTTTTATGTGAAATGTCCAGTGAGGGGGTGCTAAAAGTGTGTTCAGTTTTATCTGAAATAGATAAACATGAATCTGGCAACATTATGACACCTGTTGGTTGTACCTATCACTGGAGTACAATAAAATGTCTAGTAAGTGGCACTAAGTTTAATGCTCTCATGCATTCCAAAATAAGTTACCACCTACAGTAAACACTGCCCTAAACCTAACTGATAGTGTTAACAAAAGCAAAGGTGATAATGAAAAACGTATTTGCTGATTGTACCTGATGAACTATCAAGCAAATTTACTTAATCAGAAAAGCCATACATATGGAGCTTGCTATGTGATGCAAACGCCAAAATATATTACCTTACAAATCATGCACTGTGGTAAAGTGTTTTAAGGTCATAACATTATTATGGAACCACAGAAAAATAAGTTTATATTAATTGATAATCTGCCTGTGAAATCATAATGTGCACAATTCTGGCATCACTGCCCTAAGCTGATTTTCTATGAGCATAGGAACTATATTAGGTCTTAATCAGTGTACAAATCCATTTATTGCTATTGGGTGACAGTTTTGGGTACTATACTGAAGTCCAGAATCCTGTCAGCATTGATCTTAACACATTTATTCCTCTTACTTTTCATTTCATAGTGACTTTCTTGGTATCGCCACTGTCATCAAAAACATTCTGAGATGACGCAGCAGAGACACATTTATACTACAGAAACGAAAAAAAAAAATTGCTTATTTATAACAATATGTCTTGTGGAGTATTGTTCCCTGAGGTGCTCTGCTTACCTGTTGGAGAAAAGCGACAAATTTACACATGAAGTCCCCAAATATCCAGCCAGGCAGAGGGTAGAGGGTAGCAGTGAATGGCACACAGCACAGCAGGAAAATGATGTCAGTAGCAGCCAAGTTAGCTGAGGAATTAAGTGCATGTGTTAAGGTATGGAAAAGGTGAATGTGTAATGTGAGGTGCTACTGTTCATATTACTTTTATCTCCTAGGGGTATACAGGGATTCTGTCAATACTTGAAATATTGTGAAGTCAAAAAATAGTTGAAGACAGAAGTGGTGGAAAATGTGAAGTGAAAATGAAGTGAATTAAATGCAAGCTCTGACAGCAACACTGAAAATCAATTTGAGCCACTGTGGATGATCTGACTTTATTACCTTCCAAAATTCAATACAAGTACAAATACAGTAAAATTACTACTACTAAAATGCCAACATATAGGCTGTGGTCATATAGCCATATTGTGGCAATGACTTTTTTCATCAGTACTTCACTCAAGATCCATCAATGTTAAGGTATTTTCTAACCTCACAATCTTGCTCAAGAGGTTCCTGTGAAGCGTTCCTCGAGGGAATGCAATAATTCTTACAGTTACATGACAGTACATCATTCTGTGACTAATGATGAATCATTTACCACGAATATACTAACACAAACTCCAGTTTGCTTCTTTACTTCTGATAGAGTACTAAATAATCATATGAACTACTTAAATAATACTTTAAATAAGAATAATTTATTTGTTGCAGCTTAATATATAAGGTGCAGTTCAAAATGCTTTGTTGGTCTGGGCATAAAAAACATTTACAAAAAAATAAAAAGAACCAAAATGATAATAAAACAATAAAAATAATGAAACAAAGATATCTCATAACAAACTAGAGAGAGATAGATAGAGAGAGAAAATACATTGACAAAAAAAGACTTAAATATATTATTTGAAAGCTAAGAATGTTTTTCGAATCTTTTTAAAAGTGCAAGTGCTTAGAGCTTGTCTAATGTGAGAAAAGGTTCCAGAGGTTTTGTGCAGAATAAAAAATTGGCTGCCACTCACCAATGTAAAAGTTAGTGGCGGTCCTCATCTGTCTGTGCTTGGAGATGACATAGATCACCAGTGAGTTTCCGATCAGCCCCACTAGCATGATGAGAGAGAAGAAAAGTGGCACAAGCCAAGCATCCGTCAGGAAAGGGTGCTCCTCGTCCTCCATATCCTCCATAGAGGAGTTTCCAATGGAGCTGTTCAGCAGCTCACTTGAGTTCCGGTCTTCACTCGGAAACATAATTTTAGGCTTGGGAAAGACCTTAAAATAAGATTAAAAAAAGCCAAATTTCTTCTTTCTGACAGCGACAAAATCCTCATGCCCACCAATCCAATTAATTTTAAGAACACGCCATTAGAATCTGGTGTCTTTTCATTAACTTCATGCTACTGAGGCAGTTTTTCAGGTAGATCGGTATTTGGAGGAGACGGCTGCCGCAATTTCTCTTCAGCTCTTTGAAAAAGGAGCCCTGCGAGCAGGATCCACTCAAAGGCAGAGTGGATCCGCTCTCATTGGTTTTATACACAGCCTGCACACACGTGGGCAACAGAAAGATTGTAGAATGAAAAACTGATGTCAGGTCGCTTAGCAACAATTTTAGGGCTCTCTCTCTCTTATTCTGTCGCTATGTGTGTGCAGAGAGAACGAAATATAAATGTGGTATTTACCCTGCAGTATACACATAGCCTAAAGTTATGCAAACCTGCGGAATCAAAAAGATCAATGTGATTCAGTTTGTTCTACTATCACTCCACCTAGAAATTACTGACCACAACATGGAAAGACACAATTACTGCTTCTTGAGACTGTGTATCACCACAAATTGTCGTATGGGATCTCCTTTGTTGAGTCCAGGTTACTTTTTTCTTACTAAATGCTATATGCAATCTTGGAGCAAATTGAACCAAGTTCAGAGTGTGATCGAGCAATGCAATCAGACCTTAAGTCTGGGAGAATGAGCTCACAATCATGGTTGAATCACACACTGACTGCTCAGATAAGAGCACAGTGGTACTGCTGAGCACTGATGAAGGCATGGAGACCGAGCTCTCCCACAGTCTCTATTCAATTTAATTCAACACTTCAGTCTGCTTGCTCTTTATTGCGTTCTTTGACCCCTACACAATGAAGCCTTTAATTGCACACATTTAATGAAAAAAAAAAAATGCTTATTATTATCAGCACTTTGTTTGTTTGGAAAAGGTAATAATTAATTTTCCAAATTGATTTGAAATTTTAATAGGGTGTTTAAGTCGTGTTGGAAAGATTGTATTTTGAATGGCACCACAAAGTCGTAATCACAAGTAGTAAACTCAGAGCTTTCTTTAAGCTCAGAGATTCTGAGTCGGATGCAATGGATGCAGCTTCTGTATAGATGGTAAATTTGCTAAAATGAAGTTGCATGCACAAAATATGATGATGTATAATTACAATAGAAAAAAAATAGGTACATTGACAGTTGTACATCATTCATTGACCAGTGACTTGCACACAATTGGTGTGAAAATTATGACTGGAACACATCATAACATTTTCATTGATTGTACTACTTGATTAATGACTTAGACACACTTTCTGTTACATACAAATTCAAGTAATGCCATTGTGTATCACAGTTATCAATTGTCGGGACATTGGAGGACTTTAGAGTTTTTATATTACTGTTTTACTTTAATATTACTTCTATGTTTGTCTTAGGCCATATGCTTTGTATATTGTAGTCGACTACTTTTTTCTCAGCATAAGCTTTAAAGTGTTAGGCTAAACTATTTAACCTCAAAATTGAATATCCCCATATTTATTTCTTTGGTGAGTAGTCATGATAATGTGCACAGTGATTCCTGATCACCTTGTCACAGTTAATTTAGTGATAATGATGGGCTAATTGCAGTATCTTTTGCACGTCTTTTTTTTTTTTTTTTCAATAAAACAGAATACTAGAGTACATTTTACAAGATAATAGTATTTCAGTTTTTCTCATTCAGAATTTCATGTTTAATTCAATGTTTTATTTGCTGTTTCATTGTAATTGTTTGAGAAACTTACTAGCAGTTTCAGAGTGATAATTGTTTAAAAAAAATTTTTTTTAAATCTGTGTACAGTGGTTTAATAAAAAAGTGGTTATGCTGCCTGCTTCAGAATCATCCACGTTGGGCATTTAATGTTACAATATTTCAAACATTCAAATCTATGAAGTAGTTATTTTTGTGATATATTTTTATACTGTATTTTAAAAAAATGTATCACTCCATATTACAATAGAAAAAAATAGGTACATCGACAGTTGTACATCAATCACTGACCAGAGTGACTTGCACACAATTGGTGTCAAAATTATGACTGGAACACATCATAACATTTTCATAACATACATTATATACAGTATGCATGGTATCAAAAAAAAAAGTATATATATATATATATATATATATATATATATATATATATATATATTCTGCATAAAACAAATCATGAAAGGTAAGTGATTAACATCAGCTGGCTGGTATATAGTGCCTTATGTTATTACTGAAATACAGAACACTGAAAATGTACATAACTTTACACAAGTCGCAACAGACTTGTTCACCACCATGTTTTACATTGTCATACCCCATCCAACGTCACATTTTGAGATCTACAGAATCAGATAACTTTTTTTCTTAAATAGTTCGGTCAGATTAGATGTTTTCATAGTGATAGTGTTTTACAGCACATTTTTACCGAAACCCTTTAGCACACACCATCAGACTCACAATGAAAATGAAATTAATCATTCATGTGATAAGTCGATTAATACTTTAATCACTCTTGCTCTGAACATGGCAGAATGGTACACCTTACAGCACCTGAGGTTTAGTTGAACATTCAGGCTTTAAAACTTAGTATGCCTGTCTGGTGCTTTTGAAGGTCATAGGAAAGCATAAATTTGTATTCTGCCGCTGGCATTCTCTGAGGACTGAGGCCTGCTTCAGCTCAGCATTCAGATGTACTGGACAGCTCGGATTCAAATGTGTCATGTTCATGGGCCATGTTCACAAATCCCCTGGGAGGCCAACCTTCAACACTGCACGGTGCACAATATATCAGTTTCACTGCAGGGGTGGAGTGTATTATTTGTAAATACCTGAAGGTAGAAATAATTGGCAAAGGCATGGCTGCATCGACATAGTTTTTAGTCATCCAGTCATGAAATATATATAGCCTGCGGCAAACAAGACAATCAAAATATATCAAAGATGTCATATTGAGCACATACAGAGCAGAGCCTAAGGCTGGAAATTTACCCAAAGCACACTTTAAACTTGAATTATCTTGCACATGAACATTATATTTTAGACTTTTTTTTATTTATTTTTTTGCCCATTATTTTAACCTTTGTAAGAAAGAGCACTGCTCTGACCTTTTCTCAGTCAGTAGTTGCACCCTGGCAGTGGAATCTAATCTAAAATGTGTCAGTGGTTATAACAGCTGTGGAAATACACTCTATAAACACTATGTTCTGCTTAGTGCCATTGCATAAACACTATATTTCATTTCTCTGTCCTGCAGTTCGCCTGGCATGGCGCAGATGTCAGAAGGAAGTCACTTAGCTAAGACTTTACATGGGATTGGTGTGCTTTTCAATTTGTCATTCAGAGGAGCCTGTGGTCATGGTTCATGGGACAAAACAATTAAGAAAACTGTGGGGGAAAGTAATTGATGCTCCACAACTTTTTCATTTTATAACAAACTTATGTGTTGGCACTGATAGGATGACAAATATTTGTATGGTGGTAACTGAAGCGAACAAACCCAATTCCTAAGGCTATTTTAAATGTACAATTTTTAAAAGCGTGTATCTGCTAAAAATGAACTTTGTCAATATTTTGTTGTATATTATATACACTGTAAAAAATTTCTTGTTGTTTTTACAAAAACTTTTTGGCAGCTGTGGTTGCCAGAATAATTTTGTAAAAATACAGAAAACTGTAAACACATTTACGTCAAAAACTGTTAATTTTACAATATAAAGCTGTAATTTACAAACAAGAAAATGTGAATATAAACCAGTAAATTCAACAACACAATTAAATCTGTTTTGTACCTTGAAAATACTGACAACCACCATAATAATAAAGATGGTACTGTATAAGAGAAAGCCACATGAAGTATCAAAGCTCATCACAAGTAGCTTCACCACAAGCAGAAGTATATATTAACATATAGAAGGTGCACATTTATGGAAACACAAAACACCATCATGGTAACACACGTGATACTTAAATAATGCAAAAAACTTTCATTAAGCAACAGAAGATGTAACATAAAGCTCAAATGTACATAACTGATAACAAGAACTATTTAAAAACATGATTATTTAAACAAAATACTTTCAAACGTGGAGTGTCACGCAGGGAATTCTGGGAATATCAGTTTACAGTTTTAGACTGTAAATTATACATTGATTTGTTCTTTTTTTACTTCTAAAAGCTGTATAATTAACAGAATTTTACTGTAAATTTACATTAAATGCTTTGTTAGATCTTTTACAGTTTTTCCCTGTATATAGTACGGGAACTTACTGTTAACCTATTATCAGTTTTTTTCCATAGCGTTTTTACAAAATTTTACAGTTAAAATTACACTTATTTTTTACAGTGTATGTATATGGCCTCAAAGGTAATACACATGAAATACAAGAAAGAAAAATATAATTTTCGATTTAGCAATTCCACAGGTTTGAAATTATAAGAAATATAGTGCACACGCTCAAACAAAAAAGAAGAAAGAAAAAATAAGCCCAGGGAAGGTGGAATGAACACAACATTGTTAATAAATGTGTGTGTGTAAATAAATAAATAAATAAATAAAAATGCATGTTTGAGTAGTGGGATATTTATATATTTTTCATATGCTCACCAAGGATGTGTTTATTTGATCAAAACTACAATAAAAAACAGTAATACTGTAATACTTTTCTATTTTAATATATATTTAAAAAGTTATTTATTCCAGTGATGGCAAAGCTGAATTTTTAGCAGCCATGACTGCAGTCTTCGGTGTCATATGATCCTTTAGAAATCATTCTAATATTCTGATTTTGTGCTACAATAAATATTTATTATTACCAATGTTGAAAAACGTTGTGCTGCTTGATATTTTTCTTGATACATTTTTTTTTTTTTTTTTTTTTAGGATTCTTTGATGGATAGAACGTTCAATAGAGCATTTATCTGAAATAGAATTCTGTTGGAACTTAACTTGATAATGTATTTTATGTCTTGGCCTTTGAACTTATCTTTGTTATCTAGGCTTAATGTCTCACATGGAAAGCAGCATTAAAGGACTGGAAGGGCAAAAAAATAAATAAATTAAGAAAATATGTTGCTTAAAATAGGTGAATAAATTATGGCCATTGTGGTCACTTAGCAACCACCGCCCCTAAGTATATTCTATCTAGTTCAATCTTTATTAACACAGCTCTGCAAAAGTGCACATCCCTCATAATATTTGTATCTCTCTGTTGTGTTTTTCTCCTCCATTGGTGAGATGGCAGCTTCCAGAGTGCTCCAATTTACAGAAACATATATATATATGCCTCTTTTAAAAATATCCCCCAGAGTCTCCTCTGTAACTATGGTTTGGAGAAGACAAATACATCCCCAGACAACAGTAATAACACCAGCTACTATTCCTTAGTGAGTCTCACTTTAATCTCAAAGCCATTGCGAAAGGAAAATCTATCCACCCCATTAAGGCTAAACCCCTGCTTCCAGCTTTTCCTAAACTTACTCATCAGCATCTCCACATGCTCCCCACTGAATTCAATAATGCTGTTTATGATGAGGCTAGCAGACTGTTGGAATATCTGTGGGATTTGTGCAGCCAGCACCATGAGTACAATGTTGATGTATGAGGTGATTCAGTGCTTTTTACATTCTTCTTACTGCTGTGACATAATGATTGGTGAGAAAATATACTATGAAGAAAGGTGATGTCACTTGAATGTCACATCACCAACATATGAATGTAATTCACATGACAAATGTTTGTCCTAGACTACACATATTATCTAAGATTAACCCTCTACTGCACATATTTTAATGGTACATGATAAAAAAAAACACCCCTCAGCCCCTATCCCAAAATATTTTTTGTTGCCTTAGGGCAATATTGTGCAACAATGGTGCAGAATTACAGAGAAAATACTCATTAACAATACTCATATGACAATGTACAGGGAGCAATAAAAAAAATCACAAATCAGTCGAAAAATGCCAAGAAATCATTAAGTGAAAAGGAAAAAACACATGAAACACATTGATATATTGCATTTGATACAGACATAGGTTTGTGCCATAGTGCAGGGCTGAGAAACTTCGAGAGTTTATCTCCAACGCTAATTAAACACTCCTCCTTTTGCAAGCACACATGTACAAATGTGAGAATAATCAACATGCTCCTGAACACTAGTTGTTTCTCTTACTTTCATTTTTTTCCATTCACTTTATACAAAATATTTATTATTTACAAAAAAAAGCACTTGCAAGCAAACTTCCCGATTAAACATTAAAGCACACTAGTGTGATCAACAGTGCATTTAACATATTTTTTTTGTTTATCTCATATTGTGAAAATATAGCATTATGAGAGATTTATAAGCAAATGATTGTAGGCGAGTCATTTTTGACAAGGAACACCATGAGTATGACTTTTTGCAATTTTTTTTTTACAAAATAAATGCATTTAAAACCAAACTTGTTGATTAAACATTAAAGCACACTAGTGTGATGAACATTGCAAATTTTCATAATTTTCTCATATTTTCTCATATTATGAACATTTTACATAAAAAATGCTTTTATCACTCAAAAAATTAGGTGCAGTACCTGATCATAGATAAATGAGGCCAATGATTAACCAGATGCAAACAGAAACACAAAACAATTGAATCCAATATGTGGATATAAACAGACCTGACTCTCTCCTACCATTCATAGCATAACCCTCGAAAGAGTTGTTTTAAACCAGGTATCATTGTTTCTTTTACAAAACAACAAACTGGACGATAACCAGTCAGTTTCCAGGATTGGCCATTTAACTAACACTGTGCTACTGTCAGTCACGGAAGCCCTGCGGATTGCAAAAGCTGATTCCAAATCATCAGTTCTTATTCTGCTGGATCTATCTGCTGCTTTTGAAAATGTCAATCATTAGATCCTCCTGTCTGCCCTCTCATCACTGGACATCACAGGGATTCCACTTCGCTAGTTTGATCCTATCTCATTGGTAAGTCTTTCAGGGTGGCCTGGGTAGGGGAGGTATCCAAAACACATCAACAGGTCACTGGAGTACCTCAGGGATCAGTTCTTGGACCCCTCCTCTTCAGAATCAGAAAGAGCTTTATTGCTTGTGCATACAAGGAATTTGTTTTAGTTACATAAGCTTCCAGTACAAAGAGACAACAACAACACACAGACAAAATAATAATTATAATAATACACATATGTACATATAAATAGACAAATATTGTAAAATAAAAAAAAAATTAATGAATTGTATGAACAGTTGTGCTATGGATGATAATGGAATAGAATAGAGTGAGATGCAGGGATTTACTAGGATGGAGGTGGTAACAAATAAATATAAGGATATTGCAATTTTTTTTGTTGCATAAGTGGGGAACATTTAACTGTTCATGAGGTTGATTGCCACGGGGGAAGAAAGTGTTCTTGTGCATGGCTGTCCTGGTATTTGCAGCTCTGAAGTGCTGGCCAGGTAACAAAAGTTCAAGAAGGGGATAACTTGAATAAGAAGGTTCTAGAGTAATTTGAGCCATTTTTCTCACTCTGGATGTATACAGTTCTTGAAGGATGGGCAGGGGAGCACCCATAATCCTTTCAGCAGTCTGAACCATTCTCTGTAGTCTGATGTCTGATTTTGTAGCTGAACCAAACCAGACAGTTATTCCCTGGGTGTCATCTAGTGGTCTCACTTCCCATATAGTCATCCAAACGCAGATACTACATTTCCCACAAGCCTTTGTCTGGATTCATAACTGTTAATTTCTCACCTGTTACTTGCACTCAGTTGTTCCCAATTTCATTGTTTTTTTACCTGTCCATATATACCATGTTTGTTTCTAACAGTCCTTGTTTTATGTCACCCTGTATTCTCGTCTTCCCTGGCTTGTTCTTGTTTCTTGTGTTGGATTGATTACCCGGATTTTGACCTTGGCCTGGCTGTTTTCTGATTCTGGATTACCCAATTAAAAACACTGCTATTGGCTCTCTCTGTTTGTGTGTGCGTTCGTGACATTGTCCCACTTAATGTCCTGAGAGATGGTGGTTCCCAGGAATCTGAATGACTCCAATGCTGCCACAGTTCTGTCTATGAACAGTGTTCAGCTCTGGGTTGTTAAGACTGCACCAGACATCCAGCTGCTCAAACTCTTGAGCAGCTCTGTAAGCAGACTCGTCACTGTCCTTTATGGAACCAATCTCATCTGCAATTTTCAGGAGCTTGACAAAGGGGTCTTTAGAGGTGCAGACATTGGTGTACAGGGAGAAGAGCAGTGGGGAGAGAACACATCCCTGAAGGGCACCAATGTTGGTGGAGCGGCTGTTTGACAGGAATTTCCCCAGTCTCACTAGCTGTTGCCTATCTATCAGAAAGCTGGTGATCCACTGACAGATAGAGCTAGGAACAGAGAGCTGGGTCAGTTTGGTCTGGAGGGCTGTTGGGATGATGGTGTTGAACTAACATCCACAAACAGGATCCTCACATAAGTCCCTGTTTTGTCCAGATGTTGCAGGATGAAGTGCAGTTCCATGTTTACTACATCATGTACAGACCTGTTTGCTCAGTAAGTAAATTGTAGGTGGTCCAGTAAGGGTCCAGTGATGTCCTTCAGATAAGCCAGAACCAGTTTATCAAACGACTTCATGACAACACAAGTAAAGCCACCTTTCCACCTCTGGAACTTTACCCAGGAACTAGGGACTTTGGGCTGGTACTCGGTGTGTTTCCACCGCAGGAACCAGGAACTAAAAGTTCTGGGTAAAAAAATGCCCCTCAGAAAGTCCCTGCTGGTGAGGTAGTACTTTTTCAAAGTTCCGGAACTTTCGGGGGTGATTTCACTGATTTCAACCACCATTTATTTGGATCATTTTCAAAATATTACGGTTATTGTGTCATGAAATGTAATTATAAAGACAGCACCTATTTAAAAATGTGTTTGCTGATTTCAGAGATGTTCAGCTCCATGCGATCAGCAGGAGCTCAGTGCTCATGTATCCACTTAGAGCAGTCGAATGCGCAAAGTCTGAACTACCGAGGATGCAAGTCCAAAATTTGCATACTTTGTATTGAAAAAGGCCCCAGACCCACATCACCAGTCAATTTGCCTAATCTTCACTGTACTTTAGACCGTGGTAAAAACAGAGAAAGCAACAGGTCTGAGGGGAAAATAGTTATTGGGGAAAAAAGTTCCTGGTACAATTGTTCCAGGTAATTTCGATGGAAACGTGGCATTAGACGCACATGTCTGTAGTCGTTAAGTCCTGTTATCTTGGGTTTCTTTGGAACTGGAATGATGGTGGAGCGTGAAGCAGGACGGCACTTCACACAACTCCAGAGATCTTTTGGAGATCTGTGAAAAGATGGGGGCCAGCTGGTCAGCACAGGTTTTCAGACAGGCGGGTGTAACACCATCTCGACCTGGTGCCTTTCTTCTTTTGTTCTTCCTGAAGACATCATCCTCACTTATTTGAAGTGCAAAGAGGTGGGGAGAGGGGGGTTGCAGGAAGTGTTAACGGTTGTGTAAAGAGGTGGTCAGAATGGTTGTGGTGGGTTTAAATCTACAAAAAAAAAAACTCATTCAGGTCGTTAGCAAGTTGTTGATTCACCTTAGTGCAGGGGGATGGTGTCTTGTAGTTTGTGATGGTTCTCAGACCTCTCCACACTGAAGATGAATCCTTGGAAGTTAGTGAACAGATCTTCTAACTTTTTAGCGTAGGTCCTTTTAGCCACCCTAATCTCTTTATTCAGTGTGTTCCTGGCCTGATTGTACAAGACTCTATCACCAGTTCAGAAGGCATCCTCTTTGGCCTGACAAATATGTCTTGAGTTTTGCTGTAAACCATGACTTATCACTGTTGAATGTTAAATAAGTCCTATTAGGAAAGCATGTATCCTCACAGAAACTAATAGGACAGTCTCTCTGAGTCCATCAAGATCAGTGGTAGCAGCTGAGTGATTGGAGTGTTCATATACACAACATCACTGGATCCCATCATACAGGTACATGGCTTCTCCTACCATTTCTATGCTGATGACACACAGCTATATCTTTCATTTCAACCAGATGATTCAACGGTAGCTGCACGGATCTCAGGAAGACATCTCAGGCGAACATTTCAGCATAGATACAAGAATATCACCTACAGCTCAACCTGGTAAAGACTGAGCTTCTCATCTTCGTGGCACTCCAACTCTAGAGAATGATTTCACCATCCAACTAGGTTATTCTACAATTACCCCATCAAATTCGGTCAGAAATCTTGGTGTAATCTTTGATGACCAGCTGACCTTCAAAGACTGCATTGCAAAGACTGCTTGATCTTTCAGGTTTGCATTGCACAACATCAGAAATATCAGGCCCTTTCTAATGGAGCATGCTGCACAACTTCTTGTCCAGGCCCTTGTCATTTCTAGGCTAGACTATTGCAATGCTTTTCTGGCTGGACTTCCATCAAGCATAATCAAACCTCTACAAATGATTCAGAATGCAGCAACACGACTGGTCTTCAACGATCCCAAAATAGCTCATTTTACACCTCTCTTTATCTCATTGAACTGGATACCGGTTTCGGCTCACACCAAGTTCAAGAAATTGATGCTTGAATATAGAACAGCCACAGGCTCAGCACCCGCCTACTTCCACCCACTACTATGACTCTACATCCCCTCAAGAAGTCTGAGATCCGCTAGTGAACAGCACCTCATGGTACGATCTTAGAGAGGCTCAAAATCACTTTCCAGAACATTCTCATTCACTATTCCTGGTTGGTGGAATGATCTTCCCACCCCTATCTGGAATGCAGCAAGTCTCTGCAAAATGACTAAATATAACTTATAAAAACTTCATAATCTCCAGAAGAAGGAGGCGGGAACCGGCGGACATTCAAAATGCAAACTTTTATAAGAAAATAAACACAAAACAAAATCCAGTCCTGGTCCTCTCTTGTCCTTCACTGTCGTCGCTCTTCTTTTGTATCCTTCTGATCTCCTCCGAGGCCCGCCCCACTCTTCACACTAAATTAAAATGTACAGTAAATTATACTACCATACAATAAGAGTGAGTATGGCATGATGATGATGGAATATAATTTTGATGGAATTATGATGTCAATGATGATGGAATATAACTATAAAATATAATATAAAAGTTTCTTAGTGGTCCAAGTATCTGTGATATATATAATAGATATGACATGGGTCCGTCATTCAGTTTATTTTATATTCTATTTTTATATTTTTTTAGTTTCAACTGTTTTATCATACACCGACTGAAAATCTTAAATTTAGAAAAGTAAACAAATGTTTAACTCTTAATATGTGCTATAGTAATAGCGATGCTTACTGTATATGCCCCATGAATAATACATCAGACTTTGGAGCCTAATTTTTCATATTAAAGACAGGCTGTGAATATCATTATTCATAAAAGTAATATGCATATTTAATTAATATCCTAATTAAATTGCTTTTTTGTAATATTTACAGTAAAGTCCGTGTGGAATTTTCCTCGTCCATATTTAAAAGGTGACAAAGATAGAATAATCATTTAGTTCTACGATGTATTTCTGAGTTAAAATGAAAGTTAGCCATTTTACACATCTATGCTTTCTGTTTGACTTCATTTGAGCTCTCAACAGCTCTTGTTCTGTGTGCTTCTCTTTATTAACAACATCAATGACTGTATAATGTTCTAAAATCGTGCAGGAGAGCAGAGCCTTTGCTTGATTTTATATATTTTTTAAAAACATATCACAGTAAGGAATCAGAAATGCCTCCTGTCGTTTGACTACAGTCCAGTGTGCTCAGTGTGGTTGAGAAAGCTGTGGACCTGAAGCTGGTAACCATGCCAACATTTTCTTTTTCATAAGCCCCACAGTTAAACCACCCAAGCTCATTTAAAAATAATAAAGAGTTAAGAACACCGTGTTTGGTTCAGCATGTTTTCTCTCAACTACAGAACATAAATAGTAACACAATGCATCCTTTGAGAATTCACTTTTGAAACAAAACATTTCAAGGTCAAAATCTAACCAGCTCAGCTATAGTTTGTATTAACAGACATTTCAGTTTGCATATAAATAGATATACACAAGCCATGGATCGTTTAGCAGGTTTTATCATACAAATACTCTGTGTATAAAACCTGCTCTCTTGAATACTCAATTTTGATTGGTCAGTCAGGGATTTGCATGTTTAGATGTTACCTAATGTCTCCTTCGTCCATGGTAATGCTGTATATCAGGCCAACTTTTCTGTTTGCGAAGACAACAGCACACCCACCTTATGTTTCTGTGTGAAAGTAAACTTTTATTAATTTCTTTAATTCTTTTTTTATGTACAAGACTTCTGATTCATTAGCCACTATAAGTAAATAACTACAAGTATAAAAAAAAGTAAGGTAAACAGTTTGCACTACAAGCCAGTGTGTTTACAATTATGACAATACATTAGAAAAGAATACAAAAAAGAAATACCTGTCTGCAATATAAGCAGCATACAAAGCGGATTTCTGTGTGAGAGTCAATCGCTGTTTGAAATGAAAGAGAAATGTCATAAACTGAATTCTCTGTGGTTTTTCTTATAAAACAGCATTTGCTTGATGTAAACTCAAAATACTGATCAATCCAAAATTAATGTTGAATATTAGCCAGTGCTGTTTTTTGGAGGCTTGCATTAAAGTCACTTAGTTCAAGTTCACATATTCTGCACCTGCTTTTACACAAAAAAATAAGGTGGATAATGTATAATGGAAAATTTGATAATATACTGGTGCCTTTAATATTACTGTAATATTTAACTGTATATCTTGTTTGTTTTTTTTCTCCAAAATATTGGAATTGACTTTTTTCTTAACAGAAACTTGAATTCAACCTATCGATAAAATAATTTAATCTCAAATCATGCCCCCATATTAATTTAGCAAATAGCTTGCAATAAGTGCTTTTTGTTGGGGTCTTTGTTTAATTTTTAAATAATAACCCCTCCCCCCTCCGATATACTGCATAAATAAGAAATAGCAAGTTATCAATACACTAGTTAGTGCTCCGAAATAATTGCCAAATATATAATGTGTCCTTTATGATTTGGTGCACAGATTCTGAGGTCACCAGATACATAATGTTTGTTGAATCTGCCAGTTCATTCAACATTCATTCCCTACGACTACCTCTTTAAATTACCTCTTTATCATCGCTAATGACTAATATTCAATAGTTAGGCAAATATCACTCTTGTTGTTGCGTAAATAGTTTGACCTGTGAACTTCCATTCATCTGCATACTCAGACATCACCTTTGTTGAGGTATGTTGATATGGTTTCTATATACACAACACAATAGCAAAGAATTATAATTATTATTATTTATTTTTTTCAGCATACTGTGAAAATATATGCAGCTCATCTGTTTTCTTTTGACTATTCACGCTCAGTAGTAATGAACCTTTGTAGTTGTTCTTCTCACTCTCTGCCCACAACAAAGCGGATTTATTTCAGGCATCGCTTCTCTTTGCTTGTTAATATTTTTTCCCTTTCTATTCACTGCAGGAGTATTTCTTTAAATTTAACATAAAAGGAAAACTCAGAATCTACAAATGGAAATAGCTTATACAAGCAAAGAGAAGGTCTGCATCTGAGGTAGTATACGCAAACATTCAGGTGCTTTTTATGTTGTTCTTTCCTGTACAGAAATAGCAGATCATAAATTTCCATCAATTATCTAAAACAGCTCAGTACAAAAGGTAACAAATCTAATAATGATGGAGACATTTGCATTTCCTTTTTTCAACAAAGTAATCTTTAAAAAAATAAAAATAATCAATTTGCTATCTACATTTTGATTTTAGGAGCAGGGGATATCCACTCTAATCTAATGCAAGACACATGATCTGCTATGGAAAAGCGATCAGTGTACCTGTGACAAATAGTGCAGCTGAAATGTTCAATCTATACTCTCTCATTATAGGTTTTTTCTCAGCTGTTGCAAATACTATGCTGTGTCTTATAGCTGACTTTCCTCCTAAAGTGACAGTGAAATAATTGTAAGGAGCTTCTTGCAGCAGGTCAGACTGTGATCTCTGTGACAGTGTTCTCCAGATGGGTCACTCACATACTTGGGACTGAATCCACATCCTTTCAGTTAGCAGCCCATGATCCTTAATCATCTTGAACACCGCACCCAATTTAAAAACACGAGGCAGCTGCGCTGGCACCGTTTACCTGCAGCGCTGCAAGAAAAATGTCTGTCTGTTGAAATGAGGTGGTTAAGCTGGTTTTGTTTGTCATAAAACTATTACTGGAAAGAGCTGGCCAGCCATCAGAGTTCTCATTCAAGGACATGTCAAAATGCAAATCACATTCCTGGTTAAAATACTTGTCTCCTTACTGAATGGGAGAACGGGGTTCACAGCTTGTGATAAAAAGGCAATTTTCACGTGTCCTTAATTTTAATGTGTGATCAAAATCTCATTCTCCACCAACTTTATGATGTACTGAAGCTTGTTTCCACCACAGAATAAGAAACTAAAGAGGGTTATTGCATTTTTTTTCATCTTACAATTTGTAGAAAGTCAGAAAGAAAAGATATACTGCAAATATATATATATATTTTTTGAGATTCTGAGAAGAAAAGACTTGAATTGTGGGATATAAACTCCTAATAGAAAGAAAGTCGTCAAAAGTTTGAGATAAAAATCTTTTAACCTTCATGGCGAAAACAGAATTGTGAAATGTAGGATCAGAATTCAGAGATAAATTCAGAATTGCCATATTTAAACTTCTTTAAAATTCTGAATTTATATCTCACAATTCAAGCATTTGTTCCTAGAATTGTGAGTTTATTTCACACAAATCTGATTCAATTCTGAATTGAAAGAACAAAAGTCAGACTCAAGAGTTATAAATGTACAATTACCTTTATTTTTTTTATTTATTTTTTTATCCTGTGGCAGAAACAGGCTTCTGTAATAATACCTTATCTGTATTATTTTTTTCTTTTTTTAAAAAATCCAAAACAGGTATGAAAATTTTTACATGTTTAGATTTAAGATTAATTCTGGAATTGTGAGCCCAGATCAATTAAAACTTATCATACAGCTCATTACTGAGATGGTTTCTTAATTAATCAAGCACAAAAAGCTGAAGAATTGCATGACTTGATAGCACTGTGGTCTGACAGTACCTGAACACATGTACCATCCACTTGCCTCAGAATGCAGTGATATGCCACGACAGCACTTCCGGATGAGCTGGAATAAAACGTCATGTTTGCATCATTCAGCCTTTTATTAATCTGCCGCTCCAGCCCTGCTGATATCGGACATATGTTCCTGTCAGGCAAGTGATGTTCAAATTATGACACATCATGTGCTCTCAGATGCACCCTTGTTTTGTGACTTTCACTCACATATGCCTCACAGGCTTTGACACTCATTAAGTCCTATTTACTAAAGCTGAAAAGCTTTTTACTTTCTGGTTTTTAGCTGTGGAGATGTGCCTAGAATAAATAAAACACACTTAGGACATTGATTTGGTTACACTGTTGTTTGCACTTCAATTTCCCTCACTTAACCCAGGGAGATATTTCATTTAAATTGTATCTCGTTCCCCATCCAGCTATGTAATGTTTTAAACTGATTATATAGGAGATGACTCAGGCTGTCTCTAAGACAAATGCAATCTTTTGGTTGGATGGAATTCAGAGCAAACTTACATAATCGCACAGCTTGCATTCGGTTGTGTGAGAAGGGAACACAATAATACAGCAATAATAGAAAATGAATCAGAAATCTTTTATCATGCCCTGAAGATTTGGAAAATTACCGTGCATTCAATAACAGGAGAATCACTTTGTGTGCTGTCAATCCTTTATTCTAGAAGACCTTCAGTATGAACAATGTTTTTTCAGAACTCATAATTAAAGGTTCTGTTTATGCAGTGTACTTATTATTATAATTTTTTTTTGTTGTTGTTGTTGAATACCAGACTTAAAATGGCCTTATTGCTAGACTGATATCACAGAAAAATATGTCCTGTTATTTTTATATCATTTATGTACTATTTAATTATTTATCAACATTTTTATTTTATTATTTTATTTTTATTTTTGGTTATGATTTTCATTTTCATTTATTTTACATTTTAGTAATTTTGTCATGTGTTTTTCTCTTTTTTTTATATTGATGTTTGGCTCCATTTTTATTACAGTATCTTTCAGTATTTTTATTTTAGTAACTTTAGTACTTATTTCACTTAGTTGTCAAACTGCATTTCTAATTATTATTTTTTTGAAATGTTTAATCTACTACTTAATATGTTCTATTTCAGTACAGAAAACCCATGTTTTTTTTGTATTGTTTTTTTGCCAAACAAGAAAAACTCTGCTTTGAGAGTGCTACCTCTGAAGTGTTCGAGTTTGCTGACCTCCCTTTGGAGGGCTGGCTTTTAAAGACGATGTCTGATTAGCAAAGTAGCTTTTACAGCACCTTTAATAGCTCATTTGTAGCTCTAATTAATAAAACAAACACATTCACACTTAATTAGAAACTGAGGGCTCAATGATACTGTATGTAACATTGCCATTGCAAAATTATAAATTGTATAAATGGGACTGGCCTTAACCGATTTC
This sequence comes from Carassius auratus, assembly GCF_003368295.1. Taxonomy (NCBI): domain Eukaryota; kingdom Metazoa; phylum Chordata; class Actinopteri; order Cypriniformes; family Cyprinidae; genus Carassius; species Carassius auratus. Next base: position 4,047,864 of record NC_039263.1, read on the forward strand.
AAAAGTCAGTTATTAAAATTCAGTGTGAAATAGGAGTCATATTTCAGTATATGAAATGTTTATTACAATATTGAGTTTTCTGGCCCCCCAATGTAGACCAATGGATGGATTCCAGGCAGCCCACATGAACAAGGAACACTATCAATAGTAAATGAGAAAGCCTGACTTTGCCACAAGGAAAGAAATCTAGTGAAAGCTTGGCCATAGATTTGACTGTTTGCTAAAGTGATGAATTTCTCAGGGACAGACAGGGAAGACAGAAAATGATGTGAAATCACAGTTTCCTCTAGCTCTGAAAATAAGACTCCCGTGGAGCCTATGTATTTACCATTTGTGGAACTGATAAGCTTATTTCAATGTGTGACTGACAAATCATCTGCATCAAAACAATCTCACACATATTTTATTTGTTTACCCACCATCTCACAAGAATTCACAGTTACGAGAGCACAGAGCTTCAGTAGTAATGTCTGATTGAAAAATATGCTGACCTCAGAAATGACATTTGCATCTCCAGTTAAGCATCATTAAACAGACTAAGTGGTGTTCAACTGGACTTGTGAGAATGTTTCTCCTAAGGTTTAGAATTATGTTGCAAGACATTAATGGATTTTCTCTCGACACTAAGCTTGAATATATATTTTTCGCATTATTGGTAATTTACTGCCATCGAATGGTTGAGAGATGAACTACAATAAATAAATAAAAAATCTGCCAGTTTTAAGGACAGAAGTGTCATAGAACCAGTTAATTTTGTTATTTTTCAGACAGTTATACAAAAATATTGTTTATTATATCTATATTCCTCTTATCTTTGCTTAAAATTGGTTTTATTGTAACGGTCATATTTTTGGCAGAACCAAAACAAATAGTCACCTTGCCTTTATTTTCTTTGCAAAATATCGCTAAGCAGAGCATTTAAATTCTATAAATATATTTAAATTGTACATCCTTGCTTTTTTAATTAGACATCGACCAAAACGTTTTCAAATTCAAATCAAAGAGAAGCCAATATATGACCTGAACGGAGATCAGCGCTTTAGATCGCTGAAGGAAGAGTGACGTTTTGAGTCACGTGTACAGCTCGAGCTCGTCACATGATCAGCTGATGACTCCTTCCTCTCTGCTGGATGCAGGATTTCCAGCCATCGCCGCTTTGAAGGGCTCACAGGAACCCATTTCTCTTCAAACCAAAACAGTCTAAGAAAAATAACACCACAGTAGCTTTAGGTTTATTCGCGTTAGAACCTTTAGATAGCAAAACTGGCGCTGTTGGTGGAGTGGATGATGAACGGGCACGCAGTTTTATACACCGGGGTCACTTTGGCCTTCTGGGCGACCATCCTGATCGTCGGTAAGTGCTAATGGACCAGCTGACATAGGCACATAAATAACACACGCATCTTAACAGAATCGTGTTTTCTTGATACGTACATGGTTATGTTTCTAAATCTTTTCTTTTCTCATTTATCTTTAACCGGATGGCCATTTTATTTTTTTTGTTTTGTTTTTGTTTTTTTGGCTTGGCTAAAGTGACGTTAGCTGTCATTCACTATCACGACTGCGTAAAAAATATGAATTAAATGTCATTTTAATTGTGTTAAAGGCTGTTGTCATAAAGTATTCGTGTAAACAATTGAAAGCGGAGTTACAACGAAAATGAGAATTAGATTGAACTTCCTTCTCTGACGAGAACGTCTTTATTTTGTCAGTTGGAGTTGAAATGTTTTTCTGGAAGGCTGTCTGTATTTTCATCGGTTCTTCTCCACACACTGGCTGTAATCTCACAGGAGCACAGGAAAATTTAGCTCAATGTGTATTTTTATAGTAACATTAGTTATAATGTAGTTGAACATGGTTTTATGACCAAATGAGGAAGATGGCTCTCACATGACTGTGAGCTTTCACACATGCCCTTTGTAATTCTGCAGGAAAAAAAGTGTTTTCAATCCACATTATTCCATTTATTCAGATTATGGCAGTTTACAAGACCTAACAATGTGTTTAAATTTCCTCTCATTTAAGGTTTGAGTTTTTTTTAATTTTAGATGAAAATTGTCACTTTTAACCTTTTTAATTTCTGATTTGTCTTTAACCCCTAACTCAAACACTATTAATCCAGTCTTTTTTTCTTTTTTTCCACAGGTACTTGCTATACGATTTTTGACCTTGGATTTCGATTTGATGTAGCATGGTACGTGTTTTTTTTGTTTTTGTTTTTTACAACTAATTTTGTTCCCTACAGTAAGATTTCTGATATCCACAATACCTAACTTAAGACATGAGATGAATGAAATGCTCCTGACGCAGTCTAGATAACCTAACCTTTTGTGTTGCAGGTTTTTAACAGAGACTTCTCCATTTATGTGGGCTAGTCTTGGAATTGGCCTGGCCATCTCTCTGTCTGTTGTTGGAGCTGCATGGTGAGGCTTTCCATTTCCTCTTTTTAGTCTCTTACAGAAGTTGGAAATTTTGACATTTTGTAGTTAGGGGTGGGCGGGTGTCAAAAATATCATATAACAATTCTATTGTGATACTTGGTTGATTTTACTATTTTGCAAGTTGTCTGAACATTACAGTTATACTATTTTCCCTATTTTAAATACAAAGCCTTACAAGGTAACAAAAAATAATATAAAAAAGAATTCCATATATTTAGGCCAATGAGTGTGAATATGAAAATCTGTCATTATTTTAGAATTGTAAAAACAAAAAAAGAACAAAGATACTCGCTACAAATACACATAATATACAAATAAAACAGTGATTGAGACATCACATTCAAGAAATTGAAACAAATCTAAAAATAAAACACTATATACACTTCACTGTATAAATTATATATTGAATCTTATTAAAGCAACTGTATCAGAGTTCTTCAGTCAAGAGCAGTGAGTTATTTTATTACCATAAAAAGGAATAATTCACATAAAATTATTCTCAAGTCGTTTTAAATTCTGATTGAGGTCCTTCTGCTGAAAATAAAAGTTATTTTGAAGAGTTCAAAGACCAGAAACTGTTTGTTACTTGCATTCTTCAAAATATTTTATTTTGTGTTCAGCACAAGAAAAAAAAATATTACAGGTTTGGAACAACATGAGAATGAGTAAATCATTTTAATTTTGGGTTGAACTTTCCTTTTAACAGCATGTTTGGTATAATTACTCTGCTGTCACTTTAACAGCAGCAAACAATGTACTTTTATGATTATGAAGTGCAGTGTAACATGAGTGTAACTTTACCGCAGAGTTAACACTGATGTGAATGTATGTTGCATTGTACAATATATTGAGATGGAGGTGTCAGAACTGCGACTGATCGAGTGTTCGCTGTAGCACAATACTATGATATTTCTTAAAAAGCAGAATGTGGAGACATTTTAATCATCCACGATCAAAAATCATCATATTGCACAGCCCTAGTTTTAGTACAGTTTTCCATATCCTCTTCTACACTGTTTTAAAGGGCTCCATAAATGCTTGCATTCAGCTAGTCTTTTTAACAATCAAAAATGACTCACCAAAATGAATATTGCATTCTTCTTTTTTTTGTATATCTGATATATATCTTGAAATGTGATAAACTAGCAGTCAGGTTAGAAAAAGAAAACCGGAATATTTATAATGCTATATTTTGTCCTGTGACTCTGCAGGGGGATTTACATCACAGGGTCCAGCATCATTGGTGGTGGTGTCAAAGCCCCTAGAATCAAGACCAAAAATCTGGTCAGGTATGTGCAGTTTACTTAATGGTTTAAAGTTTATTTATTATTATTTTTTATTTTTTTAACAAAAATATGCTCTTTTTTTCTATCACATAGAGACAATTTGGGTTCAGAATTAGTGTATATATTTATAAAATATTATTATTGTATTTTATTTATTTATTTTTCAAGTTTTTGCATC
>NC_039263.1:4054268-4199036 GCF_003368295.1 Carassius auratus
TTATTTTTAGTATTATCTTTTGTGAAGCTGTTGCCATTTATGGGATCATCATGGCAATTGTCATTAGCAATTTGGCAGAGGTAAGTAAAAAATATCGACCCATTTATTAGAAGGGTTTTTGTTTTAGAGTGAGTCTTATGTTAAAGACAGTTGTTCTCAACTTTTTTTTTTTCCCCCATTTCATGTCATTTAGAATTTCACTGGTACAACTCCAGAGACTATTGGGGAGAAGAACTACCAAGCAGGTAAATTTTGTTTATTAATGACGTCATTTTAAGTGAAATATGTTCCTTGTCTCTGCTGAGTGGCTGGGTGACATATTGGTGCTGTTCTTTCAGGCTACTCCATGTTTGGTGCTGGACTCACGGTTGGCTTTTCAAACCTCTTCTGTGGCATCTGTGTTGGCATTGTGGGCAGTGGAGCTGCCCTTGCTGATGCTCAGAATGCCAGCCTCTTTGTCAAGATCCTCATTGTTGAAATTTTCGGCAGTGCCATTGGACTGTTTGGAGTGATCGTAGCCATCTTGCAGGCAAGTCGTTTTATAAACTATTATTTATGTTTCTTCTAGCCTAGCAATATTTTAATGAGCTGTTGTGGTCATGGTTCACTAAATATAGTATAGCAAAAACAATGTATGTTCTGAGAATGTTTTCTTTGAATACATTAAAAATAAAATAATCTGCCAAACGCATAAAAAGTTTTAGTACCAATCATTCGCTTCAGCTAATCGTGAGCCCTGAATTGTTAGCATGACCCTTATCAGACTTAGTCAACTGATTTCTACTGACAGCAGAGAATATTTAGGTATAAGACATGTCAGCTTTTCGATTATTTAAAACATTTTGCGACTGTAGCAAATTGCGGTTTTTAATTATGAATGTATTTTTCTATAACTGTTTTCTTTAAAAGCATTAGGCCTTCATGAGTGGCCTTTATTCATTAAGATAACTCAAATGTCACTGTCATCTTTATGTTAAGGCTTTTTTTATGCCAAGAGTGAATATTTGTTGTGGATATTGCAAACAAGAATTGATAAATTTCAGTTCAGTTGTTATTCCAACATCACTACTATCATTAAAGTACAGTAGTATTATTGTAATTAAACTCATTATTTATATATGACATTGTCACTGTCATCAGATAGCTTGTATTTTACGGAGTAAAATCTGTATTACCAGATGGATTACATCTTGCATTTAAGCATATCCATGGCCAAAATGCATTTACATTTTTATTTTGCTCTTTGTATGAATCAGCATTTTGTTTTGCTTCTTCATTTCATTCTTTGTGTGAACAGACCTTTAGTTTACCTAACAATAGGCATGGGCCAGTATTAGATTTTGATTGTGTGATAATACGATAATTTCATATACATCATTTGATGCATTTAATAACCCAATCTGATGGAAAGACAATGTTCTGACTAGCTTTGTGAAATTATACTACATGCCTGAATGAAACAAACAGCAGACGGGCTGAATGAGACGCAGATTCACTTTCTGACTGCAGGAGGCGCTTCTGGACCTGCAGATACAGCGTTTCCTTGGTTACCGCTGTAAACAAAGCAGCGAAACACTGCTTTAATGTGAATTGTACAGAAAGAAGATGAAAATACCATTTACACTTTTCTGAAGACAGTTTAATAAGACAAAAAAAATAAATGGCTGGTTGCCGATTGCATATTTTCAAATCATGGTATACCGTGAAACCGTTAATGACCCATGCCTACCTATGTTGTGATGAAGCATATTCTGTATGATCTTTATTTATTTATTTATTATTTGTCATTGATACCCATCTAGCTACTTTTGGTCACCCTCTGGAAAATGAATATTTTATCACAATTTCCAGTCGCGCACTGTAAATTGATTTGACATGCAAGCTTAAATTCAGATTGAGATTATTCAGCCACACAAGAACAGCTCCTATTAAAACAGTCATTTAATTTGGGCTCTGCAGTTTTTGTATCAAGACTCTGTGTATGTTTTCTTGACCTGTGTAATCATTAACATTATTTTAATTTTTTTTCCTTCTGTCCATTTAGACATCGAAAGTAAAAATGGGAGATTAGATGACCACACAACCTACAGATCAAAGATGCTGTGTTGCTGGTGCAAACAGGAGGTGTAAATACATAGTAAATTATTTAAATGTGTTTTCTTTTTGTCTCTGTGTTTAACCATCATTTTCTGAAGATTGAAATCTTGTTTGTGCACCGATTTGTCTTAATACAGTGCATGATGATGTCAAAGGCAGACCTTTGATGACTTACACTTGGTTTAGCATCTCAATTCTTAAAATGAAAGAAAAAAATATCACTTAATGTTTTTGGCCATACCTTCATGATGTCATAATATCAAATTTAACTATTATTATTGTTTAAATCAAAATATATTTTATTTATTAAATCAGCTTAATAATATAAACCGTGATCGTGCATATGGTGACAGAACAGACTGTCTATAGATCCAAAGTCAGGGTCGGTTTTGACATGTAAGGCGTTATGTTTGTAATCATCTCAAAATCGAATTTATAGTTCGCTGTGATTGTTCTGTACAGTACAAGAAAAGTGATACTTTGCATAAGTGTGGTTCTTTGCACTGGATGGGTGTAAATCATAAAGTATTCTCTTGATGGCTGTATGAAAGAGTGTTCTTGTGTATTTGCGTGATGACACCTGTTGTATCTGGTGTGCTTGACCTGATCTCACTCTCACGTGTTCTTTCATGTAGCTACTGAATTCAAATAATGCTATCTTTGAAAAAAAATGTTATACCAAAACAATGATGTAAAAAATAATATCAGTCATCTCCAGTTGTATTTCTACCAGTGTAGGCCCTCACTTTGTAGTGCTCTCTTCAGATCTGGTTGGTTAAAAATGAGAGGATATAATAATCGGATGTGTGTACATATGTTTTTTGTTTTTAGGAGCATGAGGGTGTTTGCAATTCTGTATTTCCTATCTGTCGTGTGATTGTTTACCTTGTTTTTTTTTTTGTTTTTGTTTTTAATCCCATCACAGAAACAAGCTTCCTTAAATTATGTTATGACGGCTTAACTTTAAAAACATTATGTAACATTTTCTTTGCTGTTCATCTCAGGTAATCTTGAAATGATCATCTAAAAGCAAGTTCATAGCAGAACAGCACTGCAAACAGCTGTTTGAGGTGGACTTTCATTGGCCACAGATCTTGGATGCTATATTTAAATGCAAATAAAAACGAATCTGTAGATTTAACTGGATTTTAAGATCTCATTTTCACAACCAGTGATTTTGTTCAATTGATATATTTTAGGAAGATGTATTTTCAGTGTTTTTTCATCTGAAAAATGTTAATGGTACATCCCTATTTATCCCTCACAGCCTCATTTTTGTACATATGGTGTTTTACCCTCATTTATGTTACCAATTCTAACGGTACTCAGTCTGAACCACTGTTTATATCCATAATCAAACTTGTAAGATCAGATTAACCCCACTGAAATGCTTTTGTATCTATGATGTTTTTGTGAAGTGGAGGTACATACTAAACATGATTTTAGTAACTCCTAATTTCAGCTTCTGTTAAATGTCTGTTTATATTGCAATGATCAATGAAATCTCAAACTCATCTTTAAAACATTATGGTCTTGTGAAGCATTTCCAGTCTAGTGTCAAAGATCATCTGTTTTCTTGCACTGGATCTATAGAGAGATGCGTTAATTTGATGTTGTTGTTGGTTTTTTTGATTTTTTTTCTTTTTTTACATGGATGTTTATTTATTTTATTTTTTTTTTAAACATTCCAACATAGACCGGGTTGTAATCAGCCCCCTCCTGATGGGTTATTGGTACTAAATTTGTACTAATTAGCCCCCTAGTAAAATATGTATGAATTTATGTGAGATCGGGTTGGTTGTGCTACTTAACCATTTCTCCCGTTTCGGTAAATGTTAAATATGTTAATGTGGTGATTCCATTGTTTTGATGTGTACAGGTGGATCCTCTAGACTAATTGTTCTTGAAGAAATAAAAAGAAATGTTAAAAACATTCCGTGCATTAATTTCAGTTTTTATAGTAGTCGATAGCATCACCGCATGACCCAAGCATTAGACGACTAGTTAATCTGGTGCGTTATATCCTAAAGCAGACGTGTAACCGCATGTCCACGATCCATCAGCCACACTTTCATTAGCCTACCATATAGCAGGATGTTTTTGAAAGAAGTCTATTTTGCTCACCAAGGCTGCATTTATTTGGTCAAAAATACAGTGCAAAATAGTAATATTGTGAAATATTCTTACGGTTTAAATATTTCTATTTGAATGCCTTTTAAAATGTAATCTATTCCTCACTATTTTCAGCGGACATTCGGGTCACATGACTTCTGAATATATTAATCAGGATTCTTTGACAAATACAGCGTTCAAACAGTCATTTCATGTGGGTTCTGCAGTTGCACTGTGGCCTTTAATTATAATGATACATATGTATATTTTTTCGTGTATGCATTCAATATTAACTCTATTAAGGAAAATATTTTTTTAGGACATCGGATTGTGTTGGTTAATTTTGTTTTAACAACGTGAAAGTCTTTATTGTCATTTGTTTAAAGCACATCAAAATAAAATCCATACAACGCGTGGGACATTTCCAATGCAGGCAACGATTTGGTCATCCATGATTTATTAAATGCGGCATAGTTCAAGCATCAGCGATCAGGTGACAGCTTTAAATATCCATCAGATGGCGCCAAAGGACGCAACAGCAGGTGCTCTCTCTCTCTCTCTCTCTCTCTCTCTCTCTCTCTCTCTCTCTCTCTTTCTCTCTCTAACCATTTTTTAAATAAGGTAACCCTTTAAGAAACACGAATACACATCGAGCATCGCCTGCCAGTCATAATAGCTTTAAAGTGCGTTTCATTGCTGAACTGCAGTGAACAAAACATTTAACAAATAATGGACCACAATGGATGTTTTTCTCTCGCAATCAATCCTGCTCGTGTAAAACTCAAACTGTTTAACATTTGGAAATTAGCTGCTATTGGGACAACAACAACAAAAAAAGCTTACACGTAAAAGTCAATTTTATTTAAATGCTTGCATGGAAAGACACTATCGAGGCGACATTAACTGCGCCCTCTTGCGGCGAATAAGCGAATCTCCGTTTGAGCCCTCCGAGTCTCCGTACTAAAGAAAACCTGCCTCTCTATGCTTTCATTCGCAGTTCGCACACCCTTCATCTCTACTAGCCAAAACACAAAACGGACAGAGGAAAATACACGGCAAAATATTTAGTCTCATCACTGGAGTGTAGCTGTTTTCAAGGACCTTCAACAAAATGGAGATATATAACGGTCCTGCAATATGGCATAATCCTTTCATTAGTGTGCATTTCTTTCCGAAAAATGAATTGATCGGCGTTGACGGCAGAAAGAAATAACGCTATTCTGCAAGTAACTCCCTCGTTTCATATGGATGTTATGATAAAATAACTGTATTTCACACAGATGACACATTTATGGCTGAGACGGACAGTTCTTCTGAAATAGACAGTCAGCTGAAGTGAATACAATAAAGATGAATCTCTTATAGAGAAGCTCCCTGGATTGCAAAGGATCAAGGTAAGAAAATGGCATGTTTGTGTTCATGGTTTGCCAATATAAAGCATTTATTATTGTTGTTATTATTATCTCTGCATGACTTCCTTTGAACGATGCTCTTTGTTTTCCTCTGATATCACATGCTATCTTTATTGCCTGCCATCTTTATCAAGGCGTAGAGATATTACAAAAAGAAATGCTTCCTATACAATCTCAACTTTTGGCCAAAACGCAATAACACAAAATAGTCTTTTTTTCAACGACATGCACATTTCAGCTCCTCCCAGCGTTGGGATGATGCTGTGTTATGGTACCCACAGCATCCATGGACAGCATCTTGCCCAGTGTCTTCAGATAGGAAGCTGGCAGGACATGTGTGGCTTTGTGGCCAATGACTCGAAATAACAATTTTTTTCAAGTCTGTATGTGTAATGTATTATAATGGTATTTTAATGCATTCTTAATGTGTTCAGAATTCTATAAATCACATTATATTTAAATAACATTATAATACCTATTCACAGTACCTTAATAGAGTGATCTAAAACATGGATAAAGCACATTTTAAATTGATTGCTAATAATGGATAATATTTGTATTATGTATTGTATTATGTTTATAGACCTAATAGACCTTTATGAATCAAGGCTGGAGTAATTAAAATTTGTTTAATATTGACAAAGGTCAATTAAACATATTAAATAATTTCCTATTACGGTAACCTTTTGATTAGTAAATTATTGAGGAAAACACATGATGGAACTTTAGTCTCATGGTAACTGCTGTTTATGGGGTCCAATTAACATGCAGCTGTCTCCCCTATTTATTTAAGCGATGACTGCAGTATATCTTGTTAATTGCGCATATTATAGTACATTCTGTTTTTAAATAAATATCCGTTTTGCTTATCGTCAACTCATACAGTATGTGGCATTGAGGCAATTCCCCAAAACTTTAAAACATCACAATTTTGATGTTTTGCCGTGTACTGTTGTGTTTAAGGTTTTTTTTATTTCTTTAGCCTTTCTGAATTCTTTATTAGGTCTGTTTCTGCTGAACATTTTCCATTTTAAAGTCTGTTTTTAGCACTTTAGCAGGTTTTGCTCCTAATTTGCTCTTAATTTGTTCCGCCTCTGTTTGTTGTAGTGTCTTTCTCTCTATCTCTTCATATAATAAAATAACTAGGCTGACTAGCATAGACAGTTATTTCCTATTGTTCTGATTGATTATATACATTTGTATATAGCATACAGTATGAAGGCTTTTCCAGTTGTTCTATCCAGCTTTAACAGTGTTATCATGGTGAAAATAAATACTACACATACTGTATAACTTACAGGATGGAAAGGTGGCAGTTGTGTTTCCGCTTTACTCATTTGCAGTCAATCACTGTGATGTGATCCATTATTTCTCATTGGCTCCAAGAGACTTTCCTCAGCATCTGTATCTGTTCTGTTCCTCTCATTCACCCACACAATCTGCTTTATAAGCTCTCTTTCTACAGCACAATACCTGAGAGTCCAAGGGCAGATTGTCCATTGGTCCATTTTACAGTTTGTTTTAAACGGGAGCAGCTCTGTTTGGCTAATCTACCTCCATCCACCAGAGAAACATGACCTTTCAAGTCAACTGCGATTCTTTTTCTTGCATCACAGGAGTGGTTTTGTTTGGAAATTAGGGACCGGTGTATATCATGTGATATTGAACAGATGCTCCGTGCAAATTTAGACACTGGATTGCTGGTCATACAGATGAGAAGCGAAATCATTGGGTGTTGGGGATTTGCTGTCATGGGAACAGTAAGACCCGTGACACAAAGGTGGCATGAAGTGAACTGCTTTGTTTTGAACAGGCGCTTCGTCTGATTTTTCATCTCTAGTCTCTCTTAACAGTTTAAAGTCATGAGCATGAAAATAGCAGATTATTTATGATATCAGACAAGTCTAGTTGCATCCAGGAGTACAGAAAGTGTTTGTCATTTGTATTTTATTTCTTAGGGAGTTGCAAGGGTATTTAGGTGAATGGGGATAATCATTTCTAAGGCTATCCAGATGACAAGTTAGGGGTCCGTCCAAACGAAGGCTTCAGCTGTGGCGGTTTAATTTGTCTCTTGGCTCGGAGTAGAGTGAGCAGCTGGACTTGAGGCAGGCAAAATCTGGGGCCACGGTCTGTGGAGCTTACAAGCTAACAGAGCTGGAGCGCAGCCACCCAAGACTTCTTTCAGCTTGTTTGTGTGCTGTGATATAGACTGTGTGTTGAGACAATGCTGTCTCATAATTAGCCGCTCGGGTTCATGTGTCAGCGCAATGATTTATCTTTGTGATATACAGAATTCAATATATTTCAAACTCTGAAACGCAGTAAAAGTACTCGATTATGTAACTGATTAGTGTTCATATAAGGCAGCCGAGTCTATGTCAAGCTTTAGGTAGTTTTAAAGGAATATTCTGGGTTCAGTTATGCTTAATTGACTGCGTTTGTGGTATAATGTTGATTACCACAAAAAAAAAAAAAAGAAAAATCAGACATGACTCATATTTTCTTGAGGTTGCAATTTCTGGAGGATTTGAAAGCAGAAATGTGAAGCCGCATTGTTACTGTAAAACAAATACTAGTAAAATGATTTTTGATTGTGATATAAAGCTGAAATAAAATATTAATGGAAAAAACTTTCCTAACCGGAAATTTACATTGTCTTGGCAACTAGCTGACATAAAATAAGTTTAAAAACTAAAACAAAACCTTAAAATCCTTAAAGGTAAATAGAAATATTAAAATAGGAAGAAAAAAAATACTAGACATAAATCTGAAACTGAAGTTTAAATGAAGAGTAAAAAATACAAATAAAATATTTATAATAAATTGTAATAAATATTACAGTATTATATAAACAGTGCAAAAATGATGTGAAAAAATGATGTGAAGCTTACAGTTTTATATATGAATTATTTATAGCTCTTAGATTAATTCTTCTGTTAAAGCTTGTATATTATTTGCTCTTTAAAGTGAGTTTTTTACTTTTACCGACTGGCTCAAATCACTTGCATTGTAAGTTCCTCACTGTAACCAAATGTTTTGTTGTTTTCAAGACAAAGGCGGTACAGACTGAACGTAACTAAGAAATATTTATTTAATTTGTCTAGCTGCAAATATTACATTTGCATTGTTTTATCTGCAGTATAACTGACATCTGACTATCATATTATTTCATTTTTACACCTCCACATTCAGACAGCACATTTTCTGGCATAGTCAGGCCGTTGTAGAGAAGGCAACACGACACAACATAGCACAGCACGGGATCTTGTAAGTGATGTTTACATCACAGGAGCGAGCTGAATGTGTTTCAGAAAGTGTAGGCTATGCTCATCGTGAGATTGAAAGTGTAGCTGAGTGGCACTGAGCACCATTCATTATAATCTGAAATTGATGTCACGTTTGCATCCCACTGAACAGGTGTTGGCCACAGATTTCCAGCCAGAGGAGGATGGAAGCCTGCAGGCAGAAAAGCACACTTTTAATGTGGAAAAATCGTCTTAGGTCAGGGAGTTTTAGGCATATATTTTCAATATGTGGGCTCTTAGCCTCCTGTAAGTCAATATGAAGCATCTAATTAAGCTCATTTTAATCTTCAGCGATTAGTGGGTGGGGTTTTTCTTCAGGGATGTTTCGCTGAGTCTGACTTTGTAACCCAATTTGAGCTTGACAGCTTTGACTAGTGTATTGCCAGAGCTGTTTGAAGCTTATGCAAAACAACTTATGTATGTATTATGTTTCTTTTTTTAAGGAAAATTAATTGAGGGTTTTTCCACTTATTCTAGTTTTTGTGTTTAAGTAGTACTCGTCAACTGTGCATTGTGAAAGGTTGTTTTTTTGATGTGCATTTTTCCACTAGTGTAGTTATTATAAAGTCTAGTAGTAATAAAGAGCAGGCAGTGTTCTGTCTGGATCTTGATGTACTGTACATTTTTCCTAATCACTCCCTCTGTCTACCATTGGCCAGTGAAACAGATAGTCCTGCCCTCAACTAATATATCTGTGTAAAACCTACAGTGTTATACAAAACATTTTTACATGAAACAAGTAATTACATAATCTTAAATATACTTCACAAAATATTGGCAGAATGGAGAACACTTTAGGCTATTAGATTATATTGCTTGTCAATACGGTGCAATGTTCAACTCATAGGAGTGGCAACATGTCAATAAGCTTGACTAACTAAAGTATTTATGTCCCAGATCGATATATTCCTGTAGCAAATATCAATATCTTCCTCTGATTCATTAAGTTTTTATCAAGAGTAAAATTTAGTCACAAAAACGACCTCGTCTAGAGCTGAACAGGATAAAACACTCTTGATATTAATAGAAGAGTAAGTGTTTTATGAAGTGGGATGTAGCAAGTGTTGTTTGCAGAGCTCTAGAGGCCAGGTTTAGGGATGTGTGCCAGCGTGAGGTGAATGGTGTCATGTCACCAGGGAGGCTGGTATTCAGAGTAATGAAATGGAAGCCAGAGGCCAGTGACTCTCAGCTCAACTCTCTTCACCTGCCGCCATGAGTGTTTATTAAATCTTTAGTCCTGTATGGGTCTGACATGTCATGCCACTGACCTCTCTCTCTCTCACATCCATGTGGCTGTGCTGGTGACTGAGTGGATGCAATCCCCTTCTTTCTTTTTTTTGTCACTGGTTTGTGAAAGTGAAAATATAAACTACTATATAGGCCATTGGTATTTTTCACCAAAATAGTGAGTTATTTCTACCATTTATTTCTATCTTCTATATATAAATATAACAAAAAGCTATTAAGAAACATGATTATTTTAAACAAAATACTTTAAAATGTGGATTGTCAAGGTGGGATTTCTGGGAATATCAGTTTATAGTTTTTGAATTGTACATTGATTTGTTCTTTTTTACTTCTAATTTTGTTTTTTGTTTTTATGTACTGTACAGTTTTTCCCTGTATATAGTACAGGAACTTACTGTTAGCCTATTAACATTTATATTATATAAGTATATTACAGTTAAAATTACTCTATTGTTTTGTTTTTGTTTTTTTACAGTGCAGTACTTCAGAGAGATCTGATCTCACTGTTGTTCTGGAATGACATGAAGAAACAGAAAAACCTGAGACAGATTAAATCCAGAAGAACTGTGGCAACGTCTCCAAGACGCTTCAAGAAACCTGGATGATAGTGAGATCAGATCTCTGCTGTTGGACTTCTTGTGCATACAAAAACCTCACTGGATTATTACAATTAATGGCAAAAGAACTGTTTGGAAATGTAAAGTGATATTTCCTACACACTACAGCAAAACATAGAAATAACTGGCTTTATATATATATATATATATATATATATATATATATATATATATATATATATATATATACACACTAATGGACTTAAATTATTATTATGGGGGGGAGGGCTGCTTTCTTAAACGCAGTCTATAATTAAAAATAAGTCTATGGTGTGACTAATTATATTTGTTTATGGTGTGACATGACAGAGTTTATTACATTATACTCCTTGTGTAATGTCACACCACACTGTTATATGCTGTTATAATTATAATAGTCTGTAGGCTAATTGAAATCAACTACTGTCCTTGTGGCATGTCCACTTTCACAAAGCAACAATGCTTTTAATGTATCAATTTCAACACAGAGGGGAGAAACATGTTTTATGTTGTACACTTTTTTTTAAACTAACACATCAACAACTTAAAATAAGTTGGAATGGCATTTTTTGTAGTCTGACAAAATTACTTTTTCATATGTAGGATAAGTCTTCATGCAAAACAATTTGATATCAAAGGATTACTGGTTTATAATATATATATATATATATATATATATATATATATATATATATATATATATATATATATATATATATATATATATATATAAATAGAGGATAGAAGATTATGGCTGGGTACCGAACTTCGATGCCTATGACTTCAATACTATGAGTATCGAAAAATTATTTATCTTTCAGTGCCAAATTTCGGTTCTAAAAGCCAAGCGGCCGGGTTTTTTTTTTTTTTTTTTGCCAAGCAGCTGTGTCTGTGTGAGCGTGTAGCATACGTGCATGTAAGGAAATTCACTGTGATTGGCTGTCCACCACCACCTTTGGATCAGCAGTGTGCATATATGTCCTAAAATGTTCCCTCCAATATATATATATATATATATTAGAAAATAAATAATTGTAATGTAATTGGTTATATTCACACCTCATCAGTTCATACATGCCTTCATGTGTGATAAGTTTCACACTCTTTAGTGTGAGATATCGCTTGGCTTGTTGCTGTCCTTGGAGTGAATTTAAGAGACTAAAAGTTTTACATGCCAGTGTTAAGAGAAAATGAGTGATTGCCATATATATTTTGTGAATAATCAGATTTATGGTGTCTATGCCAATTTGTTTGTAAAATGTATAGCTAATTAACAATAAATATTTGACAGGTGCCAAATACAGTTTTAAATTTATGGTCAACTTTCTATACAGTTGGTTTAATTTTGCTTGGGAATTTGCTCTAAAACTTTGCACATATTGTATGAAACTAGCTGCTTTTAGTGACAGCCCAGAAATATTTTCTGTTATTAGGTCACTGGTTTTTCAGCTCCGATTTCACTCTGTGAAGAAATGACCTGTCTTTAGTCATCTGATCAAGCCTAAATCAATTTACCAAAAAATGGAACTTAAGTTGAATTTAAACCACCGTTCTTGTCTTGACATCTCCAGTATATATCTTTTCCTGTGATGGCAGGTCTCTTAATGGAAAATAATCTCAAAATGAACGTAAAAGCAAAATTGTGGATTGTAGTTCTCTATTTTCAGATATAATATGCTTGAGTAACCCTACCAATCCATTTTTTAAAAGTAAAGCGTTGGAGACAATCCCTTTCAGTTGTTTTGCCCTTTATACTGAGCTGATGATTTGTACTGATCATAGTGCTGCTGACAGTCGCAGTCCCTCACATGTGTATGGTGAAGTTTCCTGTCTGTTGAGTGGCTTACTTGGTGCTACCATCCTATTTAACATGCTCTTGCTTTTAAACATCAAAGTCAGGCCTGATTGGCGTCTCTAGGCCTAATTAATTTCTCTTAGGAGAAGCTGGATGGGTTGAATCCCCTCATGTCAAGTCTTAACATGTTGTTTGAAAATGAGCCTGATAAGACAGCGCGAGTTTTTCCATCTTGAGGATGAGAAGAGCTCCGAGGTGAATTGTGTTTTCATCTACTGTATTTTGAATGAGAGCATGAGTGTGGCTATAGGGCTTTTTCATGCATCCAGTACAGTTTGTTGGTTTGGGCCCAGTTTATTACTTTATTTTTGATTTTTTAAATGCTCCAAAATATGTGGTTTGAAAGTTTTTGATTGAAAATGGGTTAGTCTTCAATTAAGGGGCATTTTCTGTCTCTTATGTTGATTTTAGAGAAGAAATAAAATATTTTTGCCAGTTTTAAGCTTTTTTGTGTCTCTTTAATTAAAATTTTCTATGTTTTTAGCATTAAACAATTACTTTTAAGCAAAACTAAAAAATTGGTTATGATGAAAATCATAAGAGTAGTTTGTATTGGTTATTTTGTTAATATTTTAGAATTATAGTTAATTTTTTGTAGATTTAAACTGATCTGACTGCTAGCTAGTTAGCAAGTTAGCTAGTTGTGTTAGCAAGTTCAAGGCTTTCTTCTGTAAAAATGTCATTACCATCACAAACAGTGGCCATGATCGTGTTTATATTCTTGGACATATGAAGTTTGATTTGTCAAGGTTTCAAAGGGTTCCCAATTGAATAATCACCCAAATGTATTATGGTGCAATTTGTTTATCGATTATAGCTCTCAAAATAAGTTGTCTGACCAGAACCAGAATCTGTGGTTCCCGAGCCATTAAATCTCACAAATATGCCTCGATCTAGCTAGGCAGTTTGTAAATAGTTGACTGATGAGTATTTTGTGAACCGCAGCCATTAATGTCATTTTGAATTATGGAGAAACTGGAGAGGCTGCCCACCTAAATCTCCCAGAAATCTGCAGTCTGTCCATTTTAATGACACAATCACATATGGAAGTTACAACTGTGTGCAAAAGACAGCATGAGAGAGGGATTAATATATTGTTGGAAAGTGCTTTAGGCAGTGGGAGACTTCTGAATCTGTCATTTCCTGATGCAGATGTGGTTTCTGAAGCGCAAGATATCACTCCCACTCCACCAGATGTTTTTTATGGAGTCACTCGTGCTGTGCTTCACCTGTTTATTTTTCCATTCTAGCTGTTGCTTTGTCACTTTGTCTTCAGGAAGGACAAAACACAATTCCTACATAACTATATCTTTAAACCATGAATAACAGCCTTGAATGACTATTCAGTGTTTAATTGGTGGCTCTCATAAAACTGTTTCTTATGAAAACTAGACTATGGTGTCAATTGACACTACCGTTCAAAAATTTGGTGCTGTTTTTCTGTTGTAATACATAAAAAATATATATATATATTATTCTGTGGTAATAAAATGTAAGCTGCTTAATATATTTTGACTGTCATTTAAGTCAACAACAAGCTTGTTAAATAACACAGTAAGTGCAATTAAAAAAAAAAAGATTTTGTACAAGCATGTCCTGCAAATGCACTCTGATCTCTTCTATTTACTGTTTAGTTAACATTTGATTGTTTGAATGCTGGGTTGAAGGTCAACATAAATAATGCAAGTGCTACTGTTCAGTTGGTTGGTCATTAAAATTAAGCATGTAGATGCTGAACACATTTTGTTGCCAGTTTATTTGATGGATTCCCTTGTGTCAATGTAAAACCTTGCTCTTTTCACCCATTAGTTTATGGCAGGTGAGATGTAAAATATTAATTAGCCTCTATTTCTGGCTAATTCTGTTATGGGTCAGCCTGAGCTGCTTGAGTTGGTGCTGCTGTCAGTCTTTTTGTAGTTTAATAAGTTAGTCTAATGTGTGACAATATTTGATTCGAACGCTTGGCTTATTATTGGTCCTGACTTTGAGACCTTTGAGAATTTTGAGAATTGCTAACTTCTGGAGTGCTCAAAAATGTAACCTCGTTAACATTGGCATTTTCAGCAGAGGCTTTGAAAACCAATGCATGCATAGTAAGTCCCTCTTTGATAAAATGAGTAATATTACAGTTAAGTGGATTTACTAAATTAATGAGCTCAGTCCTGTGGAATTTATTCTGGGGCATCTGGAAGTGTTCCATTTATAGAGGAATTGATTAGATAGCATTTGAAATGAGTGGCTGGTTTGATATTGCCTTACTAATTAATTTTATTCTCATTTTATATTGCCTTATTCCCACATTGACAGTTGAAATTTAGCTATAAAGTGCTTTGATAAAATAAAAAACTTTGTTCTCTCTTATGGCTAAGAGGTGAAGCTAAGGAAATTATGGTCTGTGTGTGTTAGGAGCTTTGGAGAAAGTATTTTTGCTCAAACGGGGTCTTCTTCTTCTACAAGGCCTTTGGAGCTGTGTTTAATATTTTAGGAGCTTTGGTATTGGGACTTCAGCATACAGTATTCTTCAAGACATACTGTGGAAAAGAGTAAAGAGAAGGTACTGATGACAGCAAAAGCAAAGATAATAAGTTTGCAAATGTGATTTTGAGAGAAGACCATATATCAATGGAGTAGCAACTTAGAGTGACCTCAGTCTTATTGGGTTAGCGTTATATTGATGTCCTATATTAAGGACCATTACTGTGCTGAAACATCCACCCACAGCTCCAGCTCCAGAGAAAGATGCACATACTGCAGAATTTGCAGCCTCCGTTGGTTTTCTTTGGCAGTTAACAGGAAATGTGATAATCAGAGAGAACCGTGAGTGAGGCTGATAGATTTCAAGTCTCTTGTTGGACTCTATAATATTAAGTATAATTTTTAGAACTATACTGTATCTTTATCTTTTTTCGTTATCTTTAGTTATGTTGTGAACAGGCCTTAGGTTCTGATTCAAGATGCTGATTAGACTGTATGATTATTGCTCAGGTGTGCCTTAGGCTGGCCACAATAAAAGGCCACTCTAAAATGTGCAGTTTTATCACACAGCACAATGCCACTGATGTCGCAAGTTTTGAGGGAGCTTGCAATCGGCATGCTGCCTGCAGGAATGTCCACCAGAGCTGTTGCCCGTGAATTGAATGTTCATTTCTCTACCATAAGCCATCTCCAAAGGCAGTACATCCAACCAGCCTTACAACCGCAGACCACATGTAACCACCCTAGCCCAGGACCTCCACATCCAGAATCTTCACCTCCAAGATCGTCTGAGACCAGGCAACAGGACAGCTGCTGCAACAATCGGTTTGCATAACCAAAGATTTTCTGTACAAACTGTCAGAAACCGTCTCCGGGAAGCTTATTTGCATGCTCTTCGTCCTCAGCGGGGTCTCGACCTGACTGCAGTTCATCACTGTAGCCGACTTGAGTGGGCAAATGCTTACATTCGATGGCGTCTGGCACTTTGGAGAGGTGTTTTCTTCACGTATGAATCCCGGTTTTCCCTGTACAGGGCAGATGGCAGACAGCGTGTATGGAGTTGTGTGCATGTATGGCAACATAAGCGTTTGCTAATGTCAACATTGTGGATCGAGTGCCCCATGGTGCAAGGATCTGTACACAATCCCTGGAAGCTGAAAACATACCAGTTCTTGCATGGACAGCATAGTCACTGGACATGTCACCCATTGAGCATGTTTGGGATGCTCTGGATTGGCGTATACAACAGCGTGTTCTAGTTCCTGCCAATATCCAGCAACTTCGCACAGCCATTGAAGAGAAGTGGACCAACATTCCACAGGAGACAATCAACAACCTGATCAACTCTATGGGAAGGAGATGTGCTGCACTGTGTGAGGCAAATGGTGGCCACACCAGCTACTGACTGGTTTTCAGACCCCCGATATAGTAAAACTGCACATTTTTGAGTGGCCTTTTATTGTGTCTATCAGCATCTTGATGTGCCACACCTGTGAGGTGGATGGATTATTTTGGGAAAGGAGAAATGCTCACTAACACAGATTTAGACAGATTTGTGAACAATATTTGAGAGAAAGGCCTTTTGTGTACATACTGTAGAAAAAGTCTTAGATCTTTGAGTTCAGCTCATGAAAAATGGGTGCAAAAACAAATGTGTTGCGTTTATAATTTTGTTCAGTGTGTGTGCGTGTGTGTGTGTGTGTGTGTGTGTGTATATATACATTCACTGGCCACTTTATTAAAAACACCTGTTCAATTGCTTGGTAACACACATTGCTAACCAGCCAATCACATGGCAGCAACTAAATGCATTTAAGCATCTAGATGTGGTGAAGACTACTTGCTGAAGTTCAAACTGTGCATCAGAATGAGGAAGAAAGGGGATTTAAGTGGCTTTGAATGTGGAATTGTTGTTGGTGCTAGACAGGCTGGTCTTGGTATTTAAAAAAACTGCTGATCTACTGGGATTTTCACTAGAGATGTTCCGAGACCCTTTTCTCTTCCCGATACAGATTCCGATACCTGGGCTCAGGGTATCGGCCGATACGGAGTACTGATCCGATACCTGGGTGTGTATCTGTATATAATACTAGCCCTGTGTAAATTATTTTATGGTGTGCTTCAGACTTATCCCTTAATAAAACATGAAGAAATACATGGTGAACTACTGTATTTATTAAAGTATTTTTGTTATTTGACATGAATTTGACAGTAATATTATTTATTTTCTTAAGCCAAAAAGAACTTCAAATGCTTGCAAAAATCTAACACTGCAAACTAAAAAAGGTATTTTAGTTTTACAGTATAACTATAAAAAAACTGCAACAAATAAGTCTAGGAATATAAAAAATGATATATTAATCAGATAATCTCTTTACAACAAAACAAGTAAAAAACAAGCAACCATCTAGGCATAATTATTATTATTAAAGGGTTAGTTCGCCCAAAAATGAAAATTATGTCATTAATAACTCACCCTTATGCTGTTCCAAACATGTAAGGCCTCCTTTTATCTTCGGAACACAGTTTAAGATATTTTAGATTTAGTCCGAGAGCTCTCAGTCCCTCCATTGAAGCTGTGTGTACGGTATACTGTCCATGTCCAGAAAGGTAAGACAAACATCATCCAAGTAGTCCATGTGACATCAGAGGGTCCGTTAGAATTTGTTGAAGCATCGAAAATACATTTTGGTCCAAAATAGCAAAAACGACGACTTTATTCAGCATTGTCTTCTCTTCCGTGTCTGTGTGAGAGAGAGAGTCCAAATCAAAGCAGCTGGATTTCCGGTTCGCGAACGAATCATTCAGTTCACCAAATCGAACTGAATCGTTTTAAACGGTTCGTTTTAAACACTGCCGCCCCTGATCTATAATATAGAAGCGGCTTCACTGTCGTTTGCAGTTTAGAACGCGATGAGTGATCCAGTCATATATAGATCAGTGCTGCTAAAGCTTTTTCATTTCTTCTTCGCTACTCTAAACAGGGGTTGCTTGTGGCAACACATCACAACTTCCTGTGCTTGCAATGCATTCTGAGCAGCGAAGAAGAACCGTGCAGCGGTTAGGCAAAGCTATCGGTCATAACTAGGTATTTTTTAAGAAAATGATTATTTCCAAACACAATTATTTCCATTTCCATTTTCAGTAGTTGTGAATGGTACCAAAATAGTGAACTGTACCATACCACTTTTTTGGTACCCTTCCCTTGGGGTACCTAGCACAGTAGTTCAGTAGCTAAAGGGTGGAGCTACATTCACTGCAGAACGTTGATTGGTTGATAGAGAACCGTCACTTGCACGTGCTTCAAGGGGAATGACAACACAAGAGGAATGAATCTGGACAACTGCCAGTCCCTGACAACTGCATAACAACACAACACATCACATTACTTCATCATAAGTCTAGAAGTTGGTTCTTCATCAAATTTGATGAAAAAGAGGAATTTAGGTAATGCTTCTGTATAGTCTCTCTTTCTGCTGTTGTTGTCTCCTTTCTGTCCATTGACTCCTTGCACCTTATTTTCCTTTTCCAGTCATCTTCTATTCTTACCTTATATCTTACTTATTCTCCCACCTCTCAGTAACAGTATTTTTGGCTTGTTCCTGTGTCTGCTGGTGTAATTCATTATGGGGGTTGGTGAGTGTTGAGCATTCCCTAAAGGAGCCCAAACCAGGCTGAGCCGTGTGAATTGTGTCAGACAGTGTTGTTGTTGTTTTTTTCTCCCTAGTGCATCAGATGGTTATTGCAGAGGAGTCACACATGATGTG
The DNA here is from genome assembly GCF_003368295.1 of Carassius auratus. Lineage (NCBI taxonomy): Eukaryota > Metazoa > Chordata > Actinopteri > Cypriniformes > Cyprinidae > Carassius > Carassius auratus. The sequence goes on from NC_039263.1 coordinate 4,073,136, forward strand.
CGGGGTAGTGGACGAGAGTGCAGGTGAAGGTGTGGTTATGGACCCATTCACTGCAGGTGTTCCGTATATCCTATACTTCCTCCCCAACACGGTCAGCCTGTGTGTTAGTGCTTACAAGCTGCTTATGTTAGCCCCCCATCCGCACTGCCACAGGAGAGCTTTCAACAGCTGGCAATGTGTGAAATCAAGAGGCTTTTCCATTTAGTTTCATCCAGAGATCACGCCAGGAGAGAGTGAGTGGGAGTAAGGTCTCCGACTTCAGGCTGTAGTCTGTTGATTCGTAAACTTCCTTGCCTTTGGCCTATTACACGTAAGGTTGATTGGAAAATCCCGTCAACATTTGAATTGCTCATAGCAACCTGGAGAAAGCTGCAGTTTCTCTTTTGCTGTGTTAATTACAATGTTTTATATAGATTTTTCTTACACTTATTTTTGCTTCACATGGTTAATGGAGCTTAGAAGTGAGTTTGGGCTTTATTTATCAATATTATAAAGAGAAATAATGATGTGAGAAAGGAATTTTATGGTAAAGATCATTCAGTGCCAGGGTTTATTGTATCCTCTTTTTAAATGCATATGAATAATAATTGCCATTGATCTAAGATGTACAAAGCAGTCTTATTCTATAATTAAAGTGTGGCGTGACCCTAGTGTCCTTCCAGTTTAAATAATGAACTCACAAGATTCTAGATTGTTTATGTTTTAATAAATGATTAGTGATTAAAATCAGTGTTTCTCGGTTGGTGGGGTTCTTCCTGCTGTGGAGGACAAGAAACAAACATTAAGTGCAAATAATAAAATTAAGCTAACTATAAAGCCACATTTAGCTAAAATAGCAAAATCAATCTGTTTTATAAGTTTTCCAAACCTATAGTTGACAAAAATGTACCATGTTCAAACCATGGACTTAATATTAATATTTCTGTTAATATCAGTGTTTTACCAAATACATTTTTGTTTAAAAGTTTAGGGTCAAAAAGATTTTAAACTCTTTTCTATTCTAATATATTTTACGATGTAAATTATCACTGTGATGTCAGAGCTGGTTTTTATAGTTAGTTTTCAGTGTCACATGATCCTTCAGAAATCATTCTGATGCAGATTTTTGTGCTCATCTTGTGTTGAAAATATATATATTTTTTTTTAAACTGCAATACATTTTGTCAGGATTCTTTGATGAATAGAAAGTGTAAAAGAGCAACATTTTCTGTGAAATATTAATGAATTGCTTGTTAATTAATGAATGTCTTTACTGTCACTTTTGATCAATTAAGAGCACCCTTATATATATATATATATATATATATATATATATATAAATATATATATATATATATATATATATATATATATATATATATATACATATATTGTAGAATATGAGTGATAAAGTAAAACCAGTTGGGGACTACTATTTTAAACACTATTAACGAATTATGTAACATTCAAGTACACACAAATTATTAGCTCATCTACTACTGCAATGTTAGCACAGCTATAGGCAAGCTACTCTGACATAGTATTAACGTAATTAGTGTTTGGTTAAACAGTAATTGTATGCTGCAACAGAGAGCATTTAAACCTAGCAAACAGTTCAAAGCTATTTCTGCATTTGGAATTTTGCATTTTCTTTTGGCTTAATGGACTCCTGAAATTTAGCCTCACCACAAAAGTGAAATCATAAATAGACTGGAGTCTAGTGTAACTCCTCTCACTTTTGTTTTGTAGGTGATATTCGTAAATTGCAGTCCAGGAGGGTTCAGCGGCGCGGAGAGGTGACGTTGACCGGATGCGTGTAGCGGAGCGTGCCGTGTGGCTTTGACCATGAGCCGGCTGATGTTGGGCCGGACCCTGGAGCGGATCTGCAAGGCTGTGCTGTTGCTCTGCCTGGTGCACTTCCTCATCATGATGATCCTCTACTTCGATGTCTACAGCCAGCGCTTTGACATCTTCAGCCGTTTCAACAATGGCCGTGGAGTGAACAGCTCACGTGGACCCCACCACTACTACTACAATTTCTCCAGTGGAAGGCCCAACACTACCTTTGCAAGCTACCTGGCCACAGCTGACCATCTTATGCCCAGCACCAAGCCAGAAGCCAACCAGACACCCCCGACCCCTAAGCCATTACCACCATGTCCGGAGGTACCGCCTGGTCTGGGTAAGTTCTTATAGGTGTTGCACATAAAGTATATGAAAAGTATTAGTGTTAGGGCTGCAAATTGACTCAAAATAGAATCAAAATTGTTACATAGTGTCCTATCTTAAAACTAGAACTTATGGTCCGGTACACACTACAACTCAAAATTTTTACAATGAAAAACATACATATTTTAAACTTTATAAACTAGTTTACGCTAACTGATGAACATGGAAGCACAGAGGAGAGAGCAAAACAGCAGTCACAAATTAGAAGAACAACACAAGGATTTGTAAAGAAAAATGTCAGAGGATTTTGATATAAGCCAAGAGGAGACTGGTCTTCCTTTACTGTAAACAAAAGTTGGTTCTCGTCAGACTAGCATATTCTCACCGGAGCTTATGCTATGCCTACATCCTTCGTCATCCACTGGAACACCTCTTCCACAGTTTGTGGAAGCTAGTTTATAAAGTTTTAAATGTGGATATTTTTCTTACACAAATGAATTGCTTAACTTCAGGAGGACTATATTAACTCCCCAGAGCCATGTGGAGCACTTTTTATGATGGATGGATGCACTTTATTTTGCTTCAAAATCTCAACCAGCATTCATTGCCATTATAAAACTTGAAAGAGCAAGGACATTTTTTTAATATAGCGCTGATTGTATTCTGAAAGATAGTCTGCACAGTTGTAGTCTGAAAGAAGAAAGTGATATACTGTACACCTAGGGTGGTTTGAGGGTGAGTAAACGATGGGCTAATTTTCACTATCCTTTTAAGGTCAGGTATTTTCTTAAAAAGGAAGCTCTTTTCGAGGATTTAGATCAGGCTTCCCTGTTGGAACTTCATAAAAGTAAAAACAAAATCCCTTGCTTAACTACAGCAATCAATCTTTCAATTATGCAAAGAAAAATATGAATAATAAAAGTGACAGTAACACATGGAAGGCACTCAAAACTCTCAATTAGTGGTCCGAACAGTTGAAATCTAGGAAGCAGAAGATGACTGGCGTGTTATAAGGGACATGTGGGCATCTCAGAACCATAATGGATTCTCTGCAGACTCCAATTACTGTAAAAGCCGATGTCTCGCTCTGTTTTCTGAGCTGACTGGAGAGTTAAAATGGATTTAACATCAGCATGTACTTCAGCGCTCTCATATTTCATCTGCCGAATCGCTTTATTATCAGTCTCTTACGCGGTGCGAGACGTGTTCAAAGAAAATGACCTGTGTGCATGACTAACAGGACTGTACCAATTTACTGTCTAATTACTGTGTCAGTCTATACTTGTTCACCATAGAATAAAATGTATGGAAAAAGGGACAGAACTGCATTATGGCACATCTTCCTAGGTGTGATTATTATGCAACAGGACTGTACATTCAAAAAGTAATATACGCCATCTGCATAAAGAAAAAAAAAACACATTAATTACCATGTCATTGCAGTGCAATTTTTAGCTCATAATAGGGCAAACCTTCATATTGAATGTGCAGCAGCGCTATTTGATATGCCTGCAAGCAGCGGGCCTTTGCCACCCATATCCTTCTAATGAGTTTAAAGCAGAGCTCTGGAGGGAGTTGAACTGTGTCATATGACTCGAATGCTGTCTAGCCTGCTCAGAGGTCTCTCTCTTCCTCTGTTTTCATACTTTTTATGCCTACCCTCTTGAGTTATGACAGAAACCCAAGATGGCCATCTCAAAACTTGTTATTTTCACACTCGGGGCACAAAATGCTGAGAGAATTGAATCAATGTCTTAGGGGGCTCTTCATGAAATCAGATTCTGCCTCACATCCGTGTGGCAAAGTGGATTCTGTCATTCACTTTGACAGGAAGGGTTCAAATGAAAACGCTTTACTGTATTCCCAGCTTTTTTTGCATCCTTCTTCCCGTCTTCTAGCTGCTGGAAGTACAAAGCACCCTGTGTCGACCACTGTTTTCAAAGAATAGTGAGTTTTCAGATGCTTTAGCTGTTGAAGTGTGGAACAGACTGTTCATGAGACCATCCCAGCCTCTCAAGCTCAAAGCCACATTTTAGTTTGTCATTTGCAGTGCTGCTTAGTCTTCAATATGCCACTTGTAATGCACATTTGATGTTTGCCATCAAACGCTTGCTCTTTGGCAATTAGAAAACTGTAAACATTTTGAAAAATTGTCTTGATTGAGATGGCATTGAGCCGTTATTAGCCCAAAGAGGTTTCACAAATGAACATTGATTGGATTTGGCGCACCCTTTCCATCATCCTGTTTACGAGCGCTGACCTGTTTATGTTAGTTTAGAGAGACTCTAATGTAATGGAGGCATATAAAGAGCAGACATTTCCAGCAAGATTTTCTGTGGTGGTCCCAGGTGCATGTAGAACAAGGATCTTATTGCGGCAGAGGCCTGCAGGGAAAACCTGGGGTCTGTGGTAGATTGCATCCCAGCTGGCAGGTGTGGCTCATGGCTGATGATGACTCACTGGTGCCGGATTCCCAGAGGGGAATTGTGTCAGCATGGCAGCCACCACACAAACGGCAGGAGGCTTTCTTGTTATAATCACTCACAAGCAATTAAAGCATTAAAAATAGCCAACAACATGGTATTACACACAGAACGTTTTTACATTATAGCTAAAGGTAATATAAATTCTCTCATCACTTACCTACATTAGGGTTCAAAAGTATACACGCACACCAAATTTAATTTGAATATGTTTGTAAACATTTATGTTTTGATTAGGGCTGTCACTTTTAGTTCGAAAATCGATTGCACAATCGATTGGACCAACCAAAAAAAGTTTTGAAAATGAAAATAGGGAATCGATTTTAACCAAATATGTACACTATTTTAAAAGAATTAAACAATTAAAAAATTTAGATATTTCAAAACTCACAAAAAAGCAGAAAAATAAAATAAAGAATTCCGAAAGTGTAGTATGCGTTGCGAAAGCTAGATATAAAATACCAGCAATTTTACGTGTCTATAAGACCCAGTGACATCGAAAGCGTCCTCTTATGCTGCGTTCACATCAAATGCGAATAGAGTGTCTGGCGCGAATGATTTCAAAGTTAAGTCAATGTAAAGCGTTTACGCGCTTCTGGTCTCGCGGCACGGTAGACGCGAATTCGCCTCATTCGCACATCTAGTTACAGAAGATCCTGAGTTATGAAAAGGACCATTGCAAGCTGACAGCGACCGGTAATACCCCCACCTTGCGCAGCTGTACCTGAGTGTCCCTGGGACATCAGTGCGGTCGGAGCACGTCTTCTCAACAGCTGGACATATAGTGAATAAAAAACGCTCTGCTCTGTACCCCGAAATGTTGATCGACTTGTTTTCCTGTCCAATAAATTTGTAATGGTCCTAGCCTACATTTCCTTAAGCCTGCCTATTGCCGCCAAGCCTAAGTGCCGGTTCTGTTCATATAAAAAATTTTGAGAATGTTGCACTCCTGTTGCTGTTCTGCACGAAACGTCATGCCAATAAATACGAGATATTGCTGTCTTGTGTGTTTCCAGTGCTCTCTTTGCATTCGTCCGTTATTTGACGTTGAAAAAGGAAACGTTTTTTTTTAGACATGGAAAATCGATTTTACAATCGATTCAATGAACACTTGTCTTAAAAATCGACAAAGATTTTTTTCACAAAAGTGACAGCCCTAGTTTTGATAAATGTTAGACATTGGAACATTTTGAGAGTAAATAAACACAATGAAGTGGCTATGGATTGGAAGTTGCGATAATGAAACGGAGTGAACGGCTTCTTAAGAAAAAATGTATTACTGCTATCTCATATGAGTGACAGGTTGACTTGTCATCACTCCATTTTGATTAAAGATTACGAGGCAAATCTTTTGCTGGAGAATCTTTAGCAATTCTCAAAATGAATATCCTTTTTTTGTGTTTGTGTGTGTGATGCGTAAATTCACTTTAAAATTATTGATTTTTTGTTTTAATTCATTTAGACAAAATAGTATACAATTTAAATATTAGTCATTTATCGGTTAATAATCGAAAGCCATGAAAATAGATACTGCTTACTGTATTGGACATAATTTTAATATTGGGGCATCACTAAATTAAATGTTAGCAAATTTGTGACATTGACAGATGATCAGATATTCTTTGTTTCATTGCACTAGAAGCTGTTTAGCTTGTTCTCACGAATACTGGATAATGTGATCTTCAGATTTCACATTAGTTTATAAAATTCTGGCAGTTTGAGTACTGTTGTCATTAAAGTAGAAGGAGGAGATCAAATACTTATTAATAAATGTGTTAATTTTTCAGTTCAGCTTTTCACTTAGTTTAATTTCACTGATAATTGAATTAGAATTCGATAAATTCAGAATAGAAGCAGTTTCACTAGTGATCCCACTGTCCTAAATATGACTAGTGCACCTGCCGAAGTGAATAGTTCAGTCAGTAACTCATTTAAGCTTCTCATAGAGCTGATGTGTTGGGATGCTGTACCCTGTGGCATTCTGTCTGTGACTGTACTCGAATGAAACAGCCAGCTGGCTCAAGTGGCAGAGGCTCTGGCTTATGGGAAACTGACATCGACTCCATGAGGAGCGACAGACATTCTCTCTGGCCTGCTGGCAACGATCTCTCCCTCAGGTTTCCATCAAGCTAGAGGGGAAAGCTCATCTCAGGGACAGCATTTTGGGCAAAGCCAACACTTCGGCAGAAAGACATTCGGAAACATGTCAGCGCTTGCAGGGGATGGACGGCCCGGCATCCTGGCCCGTTGGCCGTGTAAACAGGTGCGGTTCTCATCCGGATCGCGGGTCCGGCAGCTCACGTCTCTGGTGGCATGGGAATCCCTCAATGCACACCCTTCCTGGACCCACGAGGGCACCAGTTTGCATGCACGGGGAAGAGACCGGTCTCGAGGCGCGTTGGGCTTTTAAACAGCGGCGGTGATGAGGCTCCATTTCCTTAAGGTGTGCCCCCTCACACACTCCAGCCCTGGCTGATCCAGCGCCCCTCCTCTCACACACCCACTCCTGTCGGGAGCCTGGTGAAGGGAGGCGATTTAGTATGGGGTGCCGATGATAACCAGGGAGGAGGCAGCTGACTAGTCACACAATATTCATGGACATTGTACAGTAATGTGTACATGACTCAAGCAGTTTCTCTTCTTCTCTCTGCTGAGTCAGTTTCTTGCTAGTCGTGTTGTCAGGCTACCACAATGTGTTAATATCTTACAATACAGTAACACCAGAGATCTGTATGTTAATTATTGTAAAAGAGCTTATAAAGCAAACTGTGTTTGGCACAAAGGCAGAATAATGTCTGCTAGTTCAGGAATAGTATCAAGGCGACAGCTACAGCTTCAGCTTCATTTTCCGTGCTTTGTTAGTAGCAGGAGAAGATGTTTATATTTGTATTTTTTGTCGGCCTATTTTCTTTCACCAGGGCAAGCAGTGTTTTCCCTTGGTGTTTCAAGCTGCACTGCTCCTGCACATGTTGTAATAAATGTTTCAGTAAGGGCAATCTCAGTCGACAATCAGTCATGTGTGTAGGAAGTGTATGCAGACAAATTTCTTAAATGGTCTTTTTACAGGTACCTTTAAGCAGTAATTGAATTGATTTCCCACAGTTTCCCCTTCAAGAACTACAAAAATTCACACTCATTAAATTATGCAGCTTGTTCTTATTCATCATAAGAAACATGAATATATTAACAAGCGTTATGATCTCATTTGCTTCCGTTTTAGTTAGTGATTTTACTGCTAAATTATTCAAATCGAAAAGCAGTTATGAATCACTAACAAAAATTAATTGGAGGGGAAATATTAATATTATTTATAATTGATTTATTTATATTTTTTCAATTAAATTAAATTCTTAATTACTTTTTTTTTTTTTTGTGTGTTTTTTTTTTTTTTTTTTGGAAGACTAAGTTTGGAAAACTTTGGAAGTCACGCTCGATTCAAACACTGCAGTTAAACTATCTTTAAAGAATCTTGGATCGGTCCCTTATGGTTAGTCCTCCAGGCACCCTTGCCATTTGATCTATCTTTTTTAATTGATGTTCTTATCAAGACCTCCTTAATGAAGGAAGGTCTAGACTAGAGGAAGTCTTGCTAAGAAGTAGTTAAACATCAGCAGTTTCCTCTCTAACTGTACAGCAGTTGTATATTCTTATGGAAAATGTAATATATAATTACAATTTAGAAGCAAAATTGTAATAATCTCAGTTCAACTTTTCATCCACTCTCAATTTTACAAGATAAAGTTCATTTAAAGCATTAGCAAAGACACAATCCACTTTTATTTATCCATTACAGCCTTGTTTTAAGATGCTTCTTGGATCTCTTTCTTGAATTATTTATGACCATTATTCAGTTTTCACTGGATTTCTTGTGCCCTAGTAAAAGTAAACCAGTGTTTTTAGTGTTTTTCTAATAAATTTTTGTCTTTGGATGGGCACCCCAAGGGTCTGTGGGGTTCTCTTAGCAGAAGGTATAAATAGCTCTTTGGCATCCCCCTGCCGGGTCCAGGCTCCGCCCGTCACCTTCCCTGCAGCGCCTGCTTGCTTCCGCCAACATGCTCACTGAATATGTGGAAGGACACTTAATGTTCCATGTCTTACAAGAAGAATGCCTTCATAAATTACTTCATAATGGTACATTTTTATCCGCTGAGCAGTACTCAGTCATTCAGCGGCCTTTATGTATGTACATTTAAAACAGGTTATATTGTACAAGGCAGCTTTTTTTTTTTTTTGCAGCTGTTAAGTGCAAGAATGAAATATTCAGTGGTATTTTGCCCAGTAATTTCATCTCTTGTTTTATCACTGTTTACTGCACTTTCATCACAGAATAGGATTAGCTCATATGATCGCATCATGTATTTCTCATCAGATATGAATTGCTTTCAGTGAGATAACAACATCTCTGATATTTAAGTGGAGGAAACAGAAATGGAAAAGCTTTGATAATTCAGCCATAATTAGCATGATCAGTCTAATTTTATTCAGGAGTCCTCAAAGAGGCCTGAAAAGGTTAAGGTGGATAATACCAATACATAAATTTTGATTTGATTTGATGTTATTTATTAGACATGTCATTTTCTTATGTGATGCAACAGCTTATTAAAGATGGAAAACACAACGATGGAAAAGCGCTCTGGAAAGGGGAAATCTGCTTTAAAATTAAGTCGTTTTCTTGCTCTATGTTATTATTTATGTGCTATTATAGTATTTATTAATATTTTGATTAAGCTTTAATTTCTATCTTTTCAGTTTTTATTTAATTTTTAGTAAGTTTATGTGTTTCTGTTTTAAATTTTTTTTTTAATATTCCTATTTAGATTTTATCTAAATGTTTATTTTTATTTCACTTTTAGTTTTATTCATTTTAATGCTTAAACCTTTATATTTCACATAGGAAACAAGTGAGAAAACATAACATTTATATTTCATTTCAGCTTGATTTCATTTGTTGGTTTTTAGTTTTTAATGATTCTAGTTTTTGTTAACAATAACAACACTGTTCTGTGGTGTGTATTTAAGACAGTTTTTTTTTTAGTTTTTTTTATTCACTGCCGGCCTGTTTGGACTCTCAGTGAATCCTCAGAATGTGATAGTTAATGGGGCAGCAGTATTAAGATTGTCACATGGGTTCAGTGTCTGAGAGAATATTGTAGACAGAATCAATGAATGCCAAATGTGAACTCAAGGAGCTAAGACAGCAAGGCAGGCAGAGAAAATTGCATCCATCCCCGCCATAACACTCGGAAAGCCATTAAGATGTTGGTCCCTTAACTAGACAGGCAGCGAGCTTTTCCAAATGATAAATGACAAAACAGAAGACTAATATTTTCTTCCGGAAGGGCATTACAAAATTGTTGTTTTATTTAATTATTTATTTATTTTGCCATCATCCCTGTGATGGAAAGCTTTGAGCAGAGAGTGTTGAATGTCTGGTGTGGATATTTTTTTTTATTTTATAGGATGGATATCATTTTAAAATGCAGATGTGGATGCAATGGTTTCATTTCACTCCTCATAAACCCCTCTCAATGAAGCCGTTAATAATATGAAACCTCAGAAATAGAGAACGGAATGTCAGTGTTATTGGTTTCATTTATTTATTTATTTTCAACTGATTTAATTAGACATTTCAGTTGTGTCAGTGTCTGTTGATTTATTCTGATGTGTTTGATTATTTATTAGCTCTGTTTATTCGTGCATTATGTTTGTGTAGTTTTCTCTGGATTATGTTAGGAAAGCTAGGTCTGGGAAATCAGGGGTATGTCCTAAAAGAGATCAAAGGATTTGATGCACACATATTGGATTAGGCCAAGGCCTGTTTAATACAATAAGCTTAAACTGATGGCTATTATTGCACTAACAGGATAAGTGACCTCTCATCCTATCTGGTTTAACCAGTAGACACCGGTGAGATCAATACAAGGTCTCGCAGCCTGTCGCTAATGTCATGTTCCTGCCAACTGGAGACTCCAGATCTCATTTCAAAATGTTTGAAGCTCTGAGAATATGATGATCAATCTCATTGGCATCAAGCTCTTGGCAGAAGTACCTTACTGACTCTCATTATTATTATTTTTAACACAGGTTCAAGTTTCGCTGAATTCGTAGATTTGGTGGGTATGCAAATCTGAAAAAGTTTTCTATTCAGTATTCCTGCAGGCACAAAAGCTAACATCAGTGGTAAAAACTTTAACCTCTGTTACTCATCAATGTATTTTGGTATTTTGTGAGTTTTGAAGATGTATATATACACTGCCAGTCAAGTTTTTGACCAGTAAGATTTTGAATATTTTTAAAGAATTATTTTCTGCTCACCAAAATACAGCAAAAGCAGAAATATTGTAAAACTGCTTTCTATTTGAATATATTTCTAAAATGTAATTTATTCCTGTGATTTCAAAGCTGATTTTTTTTTGCATCATTACTTCAGTCTTCAGTGTCACATGATCCTTCAGAAATCATTCTAATATTCTGATTTGCTGCTCAAAAAACAGTTGATGAGGTTCATACATGGCTTTAAATAATATATTGATTATATCGTTAATGTAAAAATATAATATACACACACACACACATATAAATATATATTCTTGTTCTGATAATGTGAGTAATGTTAATTTAACCATGAAAATGTGACTGGGACATGAGTTTACATTTGATTAAAAAAAAGAAAAAAAAGCTTGCCTTACATAATCTCAGAAGTTGCATAATCTGAAAAGAATTGCTAAACAGAATTGCTAACATCGCCTACGAATGTCTGAGTTGTGAAACATGGGCACCTAAATTTGAGAAGAGTCATGAGAATGTCTCCGATGAGTCAGTGCCCCCACAGTGACATTAGACTGGTGGACCACCATCTCACAGAATACCTGCCAGTGGCATCACATGTCACATTTGATTCATGACAAATGGATTTTGTGCATTATGTAAATAAGAAAAAAAGCCATCGACCACATTTGTCACTTGTAATAAAATAAAACAAGTTTCTACAGATTTTTGTTTAAGCTGCGATCACAAGGTCATCCGTTTACTGCTGTAATAGTGAGAGTTTCCATTTCCCCTTTCAAGAATGAAGGACAGTGTAATGAACGAGAGAGATTGAGCTCTACCATAGAACAACTGCATAGCACAGTAATTGATTTTTAAAAAGAGCAATGTAATCCTTAAGCTCTGGCAAATTCCTTTTTGGCAGAAGGTCTTTTCAAGTTTTCTGTGCTACATCTAGGCTGTTTTTAGGAACAGAGAAAGAGAACGAGAGAAAGCGGGATACTTGATAAATTTGGCTCTGTTAAATTGCCTACTGGTTCCTATTGTGTTCCTTTACATCATGCTCAGTAAAAAAAAAAAAGATCAACCTTAGATGAAGCAAAGAATGCTGAAAAGAACTAAATATTTACTGGATTATTGTAGTTTTTGTATTTGGTGTTTACAATATACAGTAAACAAATAAATATATACTAGCATATACTAGAACATGAATTAATATGGCTGCATTGTTGGACTTTTTTTTTCTTTTTATTCTTTTTTTGTAGTGTAGTGTTTGACCGATATTGTTTTTTTGACAGCTGATGCCGATACCGATATCTTTTTAAAAAAAATATATATATATTTAAAAAAAAAAAATTAATTTGACAATGGATTAAAGAATAAATGTGTAAAATAAACATACTTATACTTTAGATGAAAAAGTATTTTCACAAATAAATAATTATTTAATAAAAAATATAATTGAAAAGGCAGTAGTCACTGTTACCAACAGGGCACTCAGTATTCTGGGAAGTTTGTGTGCATTGGGAATCATATTTTACAAATAAAGGAAGGGTAACACTCATTTTACATACGCACACATTGAAAATGGCATGAATATGATGGTGGGCGAATGCATAAAGTGCAGCATAATATGAAATCACGAGTTTAAAGTTTAAAGCATTTAATTCACACGGACCGACCGTCAAACGGAGAACACGTGATCATACTGGATAAAAATGCACACTTCACAAGATCTCACAGCTGGATTCGACTAAGTTTGCAAGGAATGAGAAATGAAATGTTCATTAGTCATTCAAAGTCTTGTTTAAATGATATAAACGCATATTTGCTTAATGCTGACGGCAAATGAGAAAGTATTAAAATGTTTGCCTTTCTATTGCTAATAATACATAAGCAATCGTTATAATACTTTCTGTATACATTTATACCTTTGTTTAACCATTCTATCTGATTATTCGACAGACTTCTATCCATATTAAACAGAACTGTTAACAACAACAGTGAACAAGAGGGATAATGTGTAAGCACTATGTGCTCTGGTGCCGTCAAATTAAAAGCCTTGAACACATCGGCTAAGCAGAAATTTTTTTCGGCCAATGCCGATATTTGTAAAATGCCAAATCTCAGCCGATATATCGGTCGACCACTAATCCTGGGGAAGTATGTGTGAGAATGTAAGTTTAAGTGCATATGACAAAGTCAGTAAGTCAAATTTCTTGATCTGTAGGTGAACCCAAAACACAAAGCAACATTCAAATTTGTTAAAATGGTGAAAAGATGGCTGCATTATCATGTTTATGACAATAGGAAGATACTTGCTTGAAAACTTTAGCAATTGGACTTCCATGTATTTAATGGTTTTTACACTTAGAAGACAGAAGATGCGGTGTTGAACTTGACTGCAAATTTGATCGAATTGTTATAAAAAAAAGATCTTCTGTTGTCTTCTAGTGTTGTGCTGTTTGTTCAGTTCTTTGATGCATATTGATTGTTGCAGTGAAAACTGCAATGAATTGACATTTGGTTCCATTTAAACAGTTTACAGCAGCACAATTTGTCTTTGTTTACAGTCCTTGTTTACCCCTGGCAGGTTTTTCCTCACTGTTATTGTCCTGTTTCATCAGCCAAATCCCAAAGCCGAGGGAAAAGTGTTGAAATCTCAAGTGTTCTGTATACTCATTGTCAGTGGTAGTTAATGTCAGCCACAGATAAATTACTTCTATTAATTCGATTTAAAGACAATATGCAGCGACTTCCACTAGTAAGTGGGCTGCTCATAAATCATGAGGACTTTAGGAGCAGCATAATGAAACTGATGAAAATTTTAATGGCTCAGCATCCTAACTAAGATGTTAACAGTAGATGTTTTACAAGGTGTAAATGCTGCAGTCGCTGTTATGAGACTCTATTGTAAGTTTTGAGCACATGATGTTTTGTTTTACAGCAGCTGTAAATGTTAATGTTACTGGGTTTGAATGCAGTAATACACCAATTTCAAATATTGACATGGAATTAACTGTATTTTGACTGACTGTTTTATTTATTTTTTTATAAGGCCACTTGGACTGCTGAGTATATCTCTTTGATTTTGCCATACAACCACTTTAAGGTGCTTTGGTCCACTTGCCTGTTGAAATGGCTGAAGCATATATCCAGTAAATCGCTTGTACCTTGAGGAAGTAGGTCACCACTGTAAACATCCCAGCAGTAACGGTTCCTGCTGTTGTAGCTGTATTGATCATGCAGTCACGGCCTCTGGAGATCTGGTTTAAAGGTTTTGTTTCCCAACACTAAATAAGAGAATGGAATTGTGCTGCACTGATGCACTAGTTGCAGGTTCTTCTAGGTCTAGCCTTAAGAAAAGTCTTGAGGATATGAAAAAAAAATGTCAGTTTTCTTTTTGTCATTATTGGATGGGCATGTTCAATAGCACAATGTCCTGGAATGTCTGTCAGTGCAAGGACTATATGAACAATGATTCAGTAGCATTCCTGGTGTTCTTTGTATACTCTGAAGCATTTGTACTGTACCTCCATTCTGACTGAATAAGCTGAAATTAATTTTTATGTTCTGTCTGTCTCCCTTTTCTCTTTCAGCTCTTTGTATTAAATGTGTCTTTTAGACTTAATTCAGAACTGATGGTCAGTACTTTGGAGCTTTCAATCAAAATCATTTTCTGCTATAGGCCTTCTGCTCAGATATCTCTCCAGCTGGCAGTGGAGAGGGGTGCATGTGGCCCAGTTAAACCCCAGGCTTTGGAGCGGCCACAGAATGATAAGGCTGAGCCAGTAACAAGCCTTCAAGCCGCTTGGCCCAAACTCCAATTACACTGGAACCCTGCTCTGAATTCTCAGCATGGACATGAAAGCCAGTTTAGTGGGGTATAATTTCACTGCGGCCATCAAAACTGCCCAGGGTTTCTGTTGGGTCATATTTATGACTCGTTCAAGGAAAAGGGACCAACAAAATAAATAGCAGCTTCACAGATTCCCCCTTTGAAAGTCAGCTTATTCATGTAAAGTATATGACTAGTTGGGTTTTGATAATTTCTCTCTCATTTGAGAACCAACTAAAGTATGTGTGGATTTCTAAAGACTTGGAATCAATTGCTAAATTCCTGAACAAAGACAGGGCTCATTTTCCATAGAAAGGACATGCAATGTTCAATGACAAAGCTGGAGGAAGCGATCACAGTACCTTCTGGGATCTAGGATTTGAGCTATTCAGAAAAGGCTTGCCAAGCTGAAATCTTGCTAATTATTAATTATACACCCAAGCACTTGGCTCAGGGGCATGACATATTTTTGGAAATATGTTGTTCTCAGAAGGCAAAATAGTACATTTTGCCCTTCTAAGTACTGACGGCCTCTGATACTGCCATCTTATGTTCAGCTAACAGCGAGATAAGGGCTTTTGGTTGTAAAAGACTGTCAAGCAGATAAAAATGCACAATGCAAATGTGCTCTGGAGTGTAATTGTGGTCTCATAGTCTCAGCTTCTGTTAAGAGGATATGAACTCAAAATAATCAGCTGAAATCATTGACCTCAAACAGTAGCACTCTGTAGTGATTAGCACTCTTATCTAACAGCTAATTTAGAAATATTTAAAGTCTTAAATGCAATTATCACTATTGCATGAGGGCTTGAAATGTTTTTTTTTGTTTGTTATTTTTTTGGTTGCAAGAGATGCAACACGTTTCTATGAAAATTTTCAATTATCATTTTTTAGGTCTAGTTGTTGGCTAGACCTATGCAGGAGAAATGTGGAATAACTAAAGCATTGGTTCTGTTCAAATAAATAATAATAATAAAAAAAAAAACTATAAAAAGAGTACCCCAAAATGAGGATGATTATTTCACAGTGGGCATTTTTCTTGAGGGAAGCAGGTGTATTATTCTGTTCTGCTAAACTTAATGTTTTAAGCATTTGTTGATTCATGTGTTTTTCTTTACAACCTTCATAATAAATAAGACACTCAAAGACACCATACATCATGAAAATGAAGGCTATAAAATACAAAACAATACAAAATACAAAGCTATATGAAACACAAAGACATAGGGCCCTATTTTAAAGTGTAAAGCTCATGGCACAGGTGCACTCAGGGAGTGTCCAAATCCACTTTTTCTACATATAACGGTCTGTGCGCTGGTGCTCATTTTTGGAATGGGTTGTCCGTATTCACTGTGAGTAATAGGCGTAACATTCAGTACACCAATCAGAGTGTCATCTTCCATTCCCTTTAAGAGTGAGATGCGCTCACGCCATGGCGGATCGCTATTTACATGGCGGAATTTGTTGGTGGAATTTGTTGGCGAAAAAGCTGGATGCTTCTCAAGCGAAGAAACCGATCTGCTCTTGCGCGAAGTTAAATGTCCTTTTGTTTTTAATAATTGGCATGTTTGTATGATGCACATCCCTGTGTGTAATAAGCCAACACGCACTGTGGACCTGCCCAGAGGCACATTTTCTACCAACGCGCTCTTTAAATAACAATGGCATATTGACTTTAGACTTTAGACCAGGTTTGAGTTGGTCTATAGGGCAGTCTATTTTCAGCTCCTTAAAATAGCAATGCACCAGCAATGCGCCTGAACACAACTCTTTTTTAGACCAGGATTCTCATGAGCGCACAAATGGGCGCAAATGCATTTGGCAATTAAACGATGTGGCACTCGATGGGAAAATGCGAACAGCGCCGGACTAAAACTAGCAAACACACTTGCGCCGCGCCTTGCATTGAATTTTGCCGGTGTATGATAGGATCCATAGTGTACAAATCAAACAGTCGAATCACTAGAAGCTATTCTAAACAGATAAGTTTCAGTTTGAGCTTTAAAGACAGAAACAGAATCCTGCTGGTGAATGTTCAGTGGCAGAGAAATCCATAATTTTGGAGCTGCACAACTAAAAGCTGTACCACAAAAGGAACTCAATTTGGAGCTCTGAGTGTTTGGGTGAGGGTCATTGTAAAAGTTTAAATTAGGTTCAAGGATCATTTACTAAATTAAAAGGCTTTGAATCTCTTGAAACTGTGCAGTGAGGAGTAACGGAAAGATTTTGTGTGTATAGATACATGTAAACAGTACATATATATGTATATATGTATTCTTTTTTAATATTCTTATGTTTTTAAGAACAAAACGCTAATTAACAGGCCAGAAAATATATTTTATTTTCTCTTCATAGTTTTTGTATGTAATCTTACACTTCTGAGTATGCAGTACTCTCAGTGAATTAAAAAAAAAATCTTTAGGCAACACTGCATTTTTTAACCTTGAAGTATAAAGTGAAAAGGGATTGGCACATTGAAAGTTGTTTTAAAAGCGGTGTACAGAAACAGCACAATTTCACAGCGGTTTGCTTCTGTCCTGGAATAGAACATTGAGAAGAGAGATTGCAGGAATAAAGATAAATTGTTTCATATTGCAAAACTAAACAAACATAGACCAGAAAACATTATCGAAGACTTTTGAGGTGATCGCTGACGGATCTTTTCCATTTCTAGTCATTTCTTTGTTTCTCTGAGAGCAGAGATGTTTTCAGCTCTGCTATTGATAGGCCTGGTTTCATGGCACCCAAAGCAGAGCTTGGCAGAAGTGTGTGTTCCCAGCTCTAGGGTGGTGCTTCCGGCTCCTGCTCATTACCTATGGAGGTAGTGGTGTGAGATTGCCTTCCCCTCTAGTTGGCCCAGCTTCTGTGGTTTCACATGAAAGGCCCGGTTTGACTGAGAGTGATGGCAGCTGGCAGCCCTAAACAAAAGGATCCTTTCTGTCTTCTCTATGTGTCGCTCTCAGCTGGCCCTTTTATTACCAGACTTCTAGCCCTTTTGGAAGTAAAATCTTTTACATGGGCAGTGAGGAAGATGGAATCCTGTTGCCTGGATTGAGCAGGGCACAAATGGGAAGACTCTTACCACACACTGGGGAATCCATTTGCAGAGCTCCCCAGAATGCACCTGACATCCAGCACTGCCCCAACCTTTTGTTTACTGCTAGTTAATCTTAATATATATATATATATATATATATATATATATATATATATATATATATATATATATATATATATATATATATATATATATCAGTATTTTATATATAAAATCAGTATTGTATTGTTTTCTCCCTATTTCCCAAACTGTGACAAACGCCAATCTCTCTTTTTTGCAGAATGCGATATATCCGCTCAACCAATCACAGCGCACCATTCTATGCACACTAGACATTAATGGCAGTGCTTTGAATACACCTGGCATCCTAGTTTTCCTCATCTACTTTGAACATTGTGATCAACAAACAAGGGCTGCACGATAAATTGCATGTGATTGCCATGCGCATCTCGTCAGTAAACCCGGTTCTGTGATTAATAGTACCAGTAAATCTCCATTACGTGCTTTCAGATGGAAATTATTCAGATGCATTTAATACACAGAGCCGTAGATCACTAACAAGCTACACAAAATCACATTTATTAGATTAATCACATTCGATTATTAACGTGATATTGCGTAGTTTGTCAGTGTTAGTGTTTTTATTAATGCCATTTATGTTTTTGTTAATATAGCATATAGCACTAGTCAACTTAATTAATGGAACATGGCAAAGTTGAATGCACGTTTGGAAGTTGAATGTAAGGGAAATGTCATTTTGGAATTTTGGTGGTCTTTTAAATTAAATTTTATTGCTGTAATTAAATTATAGCATTAACAAGTATTATACAAATCTGGATTTGTAATGTTATTATAACCCAAAGTTGCTATGTGAAAGTATGAAACATAAAATAGGGGTTTTCATCTTGCCACTTTCTTGGTGAATTAATCAAAGTGGATTTATAGCATTTTGGAACCAAACTCTTCATATATATATAAAATATAATACATATATGCAGCCAGTCCTGAATTGTGTCAAACATTTCAGCATTCATGTTTACCCTATCAGTGAAGTCAAGGCTGATACAATATTTTATTTGCTATCTTTTTTATTTTATTCCATTATGCCCATTTCACACCACAAATTGAAGCAGCACATTTATTTTGCCGCCCTTACATACAGGTTATAATATTCACACTACCTGCATAAATGCACTGCTTATGCAGGCAGAAACACTGTCAGTATTAAAGAACAATGTGATGTTGTTGCAGTTAAGCTGCTTCTTTGCCGTATACAGTTCATTTGTAACACTGAACCAGAATCATATGCCAGTGAGTCACTATTGACAGAAACTGCTGTTCAAAATTCTTAGCACAATTACTAGGCCTGTTTTGTATTTGACTCTTTGTGGTGGGATTGAATTCATGAATTCAAGTGTAAGGCTAAAATAACCTCTCATCTTTTAATGAGAATTACAGGAAGATGTCTCTCTTGCCACATTAGTCAGCACAACAGGAAATAAGAATGAGTCATCATTAATAATGGTTTCTGCCATCTTTTTATTCCATTTCAGATGCCAGTGAGCTATTAGTACTTGATGAACTTAAGTACACACTCAAAAAAAAAAGTTGTTGAATGAACTTAAAAAAATTTGAGTAAACTTTTCCACGAAATTTAATTACATTTTCCAAACAATATCGAATTAGTTTGAAATGATTTGTTGTAATCTTGTTGTGTAAACTTAAATTATTTTAGTCAAGACAACAAGAAGAAAATTGGTCCATTCTACTAGATAAAGTTTAGCCATGCCTAATAGAGAAAGTTGTGTCAGGTTAACTACTCTGCATTTTGTCATGCCTACTATATAAAATAATGCCATGTTAACTACATTCAATTTGGTCATATCTACTATATCTAACAATGCAATGTCAACTACAAACATTTACTGTACTGCATACTAGAAACAATTTAAATCATTACACTTACCTAACTTGACTCTACAGTTACTTCCAAATGAAAGTGAACTAATTGTGTTCTATTACATTAAAACCTTTTTACTGTATACCTATAGTCTACTGTGAAGAAAGTCAATATGTTAAGTCAATCCATTTAGTAAAAATCTGTATTTAAAACATGAGCACATTTAACCTTGAGAGTCTTCTTGCTTAAAACTGCAAATATGGCAATTAAACATGCTCATTAAGTTAAAAAATGACAATGCAAATAAAACATGAGCATATAAGAATATAACAAAATGTTATTTTATTTTGTTTTCTTAAACATGATATTAAATGTGATTGAGAGACGTAATCACCTCTGCTCATCATGCAAAAATTCAGATACAACAAAATCACATGAGCATACAAGGAAATAAAACACAGCATTCACAAAGGGATCGTCAAACACAGCACACCTAAGTGAAGAGTTTTGTTTTCTGCGCCTGTGCTTTGGCGGACAATTTACACAAGTTCAGCTCGAGAATCATTTTTTGGAGCACCTTAAAAGTGTAATGGATCTCCTGTGGATGAGTAAGATTTAAAGAGTATATTAGTCCAAGTAGCATGGCTGTAGCCAATGCTACATTACCTAAACACCAGAGAGCACCTCCACATCTTCCAGCACAATGCAGATATCTTCAGGGTCTTCTGTTGCATCAGCAAATTCATGCTTTACATCACAGAATCCCTAAAAGGTCTTCTTTATGTCCGCTTCGGTTCTTGCAGGGTCATCATCCTTTGGAAAAAAAAAAAAAAAAAAACAGTTATTTTTATTTTAGTGAACAACTCTACTTCCACAGCACATTCAAACAGCCACGAGCCATCTTAAAACAATGCTATGGCGTTCTGTCACCAGATCACAACCCAACTCAACACCTTTGGCAGACTGTGTTCCACTTTATAATGGAAAATAATACAGTGCCTTTGTCAATATCACAACAATGAATAACTATGCTTCCTTAAAATCTCTAACTATCACTCAGTGACTGTTCGAAATTTTTAATTAATTTAGATGACATTAACAAATTACATTTATAAAATACCTAATGGACATCATTCTAAAGTGTTACCGAAGTATCAATGGCTCTTGAGAATATCTGGTAATGTTAGTTAATTCAGTAAGTAACATGAACAAACAATGAACAATACATTACTGTATTCATCTTTGTTAATCTTAATGAAAATACAGTTATTCATTGTTAGTTCATGCTAATTCACAGTGCATTAACTAATGTTAACAAGCACAACTTTTGATTTGAATAATGCATTAGTAAATGTTGAAATTAACATCAACTAAGATTCATAAATGCTGTAGAAGGATTGTTCTTGCTTAGATCATGTTAACTAATGCAGTTAACTAATGGACCAATATTATAAAATGCTACCGTTACTTATTTCAAATCAATATTACTTATCTTTAACCAAAACTGGGCACAATTAAAACAACTGCTGACAGCACACCCCTCCCTCATTCTCTGAAAACGGTTTGATACTGAGTACAAGAGTACACACACACACACACACACACACACACATATATATATACATATATATATACACACATGCATATATATTTTTTTTTGTGTGACGTGACATACGGCCAAGTATACTCAGAATTCGTGCTCTGCTTTTAACCCATCCAAGGTGAACACAGACAGCAGTGAACACACACACACTGTGAGCACACACCCGGAGCAGTGGGCATCATTTATGCTGCGGCGCCCGGGGAGCAGTTGGGGGTTCAGAGCCTTGCTCAAGGGCACCTAAGTCGTGGTATTGAAGGTGGAGAGAGAACTGTACATGCACTACCCCCACCCACAATTCCTGCCGGCCCGAGACTCGAACTCACAATGCTTAGATTGCAAGTACGACTCTCTAATCATTAGGCCACGACTTCCCCGTGAAGCCTGGAATTAAACTGCTGTTTTCATCAGGCCAGAGGAGAACTGGCACCCAGATCAAGTAAAGTTTCTCCCAAAGTTCATTTCTGTCACTAATTAAAGGGATATTTCACTTTCAAATTAAATTTAGGTATGTTTTAGCTTACCTCAAGGGCATCCAAGATGTAGGTGTTTTTTGTTTCCGTAGTTTACATTTTGATATTTTTAGGTCAAACTGTTCTTTTCTGTGACTAATATAATGGAGGTCTATGGTCACCACCTCAAAGAGCATGCACAGAGAAGTCCAAATTAAACAATTCCCCACCGTAAGTACACATTGATGACCGAAGACACAAACAAACGGTTTGTGTAAGAAAATTAACTGTTTATTTTGGTTTTATCTCCTGTATACAACCACATCCAACTGATCTGAGTGCACGAGTGCTTCCTGACGTGACGTGCGCACGCACTCTGGCTTAGTCTGCGCAAGCGCGGAAAGCGATCTCTCGCGCGTGTACATCACTCGTTGTTTACGGTTTACCACACAATACACCACCAATCTGCATTGTCTGAAATATAATGCAGTAACTGTAATTATTAATTTGTTTATAACGCACCCTATAATCATTACAATTATAATAAACAACACATTACTCACTCTATTGACAGTGTGCCATTTGGTCCCTCTGGCATTGGACGTCACCTCCAGTTTATACGTGGCATACTAAACACAATGTGCAAAACGCTGCGACTCAACAGTGGAGAAAACTCAGGATCTTCAGTCAGGCAGGTGTGTGATGCGATACAGTCAATGTCCTCGTCGTCTTGTAGTTGTTCCATTCGTGACAACATATGCTCTCCACTTGTGTTGGCATCTCACAACACTTGCTACTAAAACACCACCAATTTTTTATATATCTCTGAGTCTTGAAGACGTGCTGCCGTAGCGGATGCTTCCATGATCGCTCCTGAGTACTTTATCTGTGTATTCTGGTTCAAATATGGCTGTGACAAATTCAACGTTGTCTGTTGATGTATTGAAATCATCTTCCATTGCAATTTCCTGTACGTATAAATATGTTTAAATCTTCACAGTGTAAGGTAACACTTCAGAAATCTCTGTGTAAACCATAGACAGTAAGTGTAAACAATGAGTGTGCTTTCCGCGCTTGCGCAGACTAAGCCAGATCGCGCACACGTCACACAACAGGAAGTAGCCTACTCGCGCCCTCACATCAGTTGGACGTGGTTGTGTACAGAAGGTAAAAACGATATAAATACTGTTTGTTTTCTTACACAAACCGCTCGTTTCGTGTCTTCGGTCATCAATGTGTACTTACGGTGGGGAATTGTTTAATTTGGACTTCTCTGTGCATGCTCTTTGAGGTGGTGACCATAGACCTCCATTATATTAGTCACAGACAAGAACAGTTTGACCTAAAAATATCAAAATGGGAAATACTGCGGAAACAAAGACACCTACATCTTGGAAGTCCTTGAGGTAAGCTAAAACATACCAAAATTTAATTTGAAAGTGAACCATCCCTTTAAGTTTTGGTTCCTTGCCACTGCCACCTTTGGCGAATGGGGATGCTTGACTGATTGCATAGACACTATTGGAAGAGAGCTGAACTGGATGATGACATCACTGAATAATCAATGAACTGACTTTCTTAAAAAATAAAACAAAAACTGTCTGTTTGTTATTGTTATTGTTTGTTATTGTTATTGCATTACCGACAAACTATTTTCCTGTTTAATTATGCTGCTTTGACAATGTGTATTGTGTAAAGTGCTATATAAATAAAGGTGAATCGAATTGACTATTAAGAACTGTGCTTATCAAACAGGATGATATCACGTAAACCTAAACCAGTGGCTGTGTGGAGTACAAAGGTTTAAAGAGAAGTTAACATCAGTCATTTAATTCATATCTGAGCTTTACAATTTACTCAATATTTTAAAATTTAAAAATGTACATTAACTCTTTACCCATCAGCAGTTTTGATGGGGAATGTCTTTTGATATTTAAACATACAAACGTGTGTATATATAAGAAAGTGTCTCTGCTTTTAAATTGAAAAACATGTCACGTCTTTTGCAAGGTCAAGTTTGTTATTACTTGTGATAACTGTTTGTAACGAAAAAGAACTCACCAAATACTCCATCATATTCATCTTCATTCAGGTAGATGCATAGCCCCTTGAGAATGCACTCTTGCTTGGTCTCCATGGTGGCATTATAAGAAAACAGACAAAAAATTTTTCAAGTTTCTGATATTCATACATGACACCCTCCAATACACATCTCTGAGCCATTATGCATTACAGAGCACTATATCAATAGCTTGTATTAAAAAGCAATTTATAAAAAAACTGAAAAAAAAAAAAAAAAAATACTACCTGAGACATTGGCAGCATCACATCTTGAATCTTTTTTCTAAACACTCCACCCTTTTTTGGTAAACACTTTTAGCAGATCAGAGAACATATCCAGTTTGGACATGAATTTTGGAGTGTAAAGGAAGGGTTGTGATCCGATGAAATTCATCATTTATCTGAAGACATAAGTTACAGAGGTCTTGTTTATGGGCAATTCAGCAAAGACAAAAAATGCTACAAAGAAAACAAAATATTTAGTACAGGGTCAGAGTGACAACTTATTTATGACAGAAATCATTTTCGATTATTCCTCTTGATATATTAATCGCAAGTAACAGAATAACATTAACTTACACATGCAAGCGCTTGGGGAAACAAAACGTTATTAGCTGACTACACAGACATAATGTCGGTCCATGACCATAATCTAGCTAGCAGAAGAAATGCAAAAACTCCACTTACAATTACTGAAGCAGCGAAATGTAATACTTACGTCGCTAAAACACTATTTGTTGTTTAAGACGAGAGACTCCGTGAACGCGGTGAATTCAGTCACGAGCACGTGAACTTAACAAGCGTGACTAATCTAAAGCCTTGGATTGGCTGCTGTGCGCTTTGATTGGCATCTCAATCGTTTTAACAATGACAAGCAATAAATTAAATATAGATGAGGAAGACCTAAAATATACATTTGTAACTTTGTCACCCTAACAACAGCTGAATGCAGAGTAAGAATTAAAAATCCTAGGGGACAATTTGGCAATTTCTAATTAATCGGGCGTGTCTTATGGCCCTGGTTTTATACATTAATTCATGGTACTGAAGGGTTTTCTGTTCTCTCTTGTTCCGCGATTCTTCATTTTAACGTTATTTGATACTTTTAGGAAAAAAAGAAAGTCTGCACCACGTGCTGAATCCAGAAACTTAACATCAGCTACAAACGACACACTTAAGAGCTATTTTCATACAGTGCTTATAAAAAATAACTTTCTGGTATGCAACAAGATATTAAGAAAGCATATGTTTATTAGTTTGTTAATTAAATAATATTAGATGGACGGTGATAGATAAGAAAAAAAGGCCACTTACCCAACTCACATGTTCGCTGCTGAGCAATCCATCTGCATCCGTTTCCGTTGATGACGTGCATCCGGTTAAGACGAACAAAAAATATTCTTGTTGACTCAATTAAAAAAAATGTTGTAAACCTAATTTTTTGAAAATTACATTGTTTCTGTTAAATATAATTAAGTTAACACCATTTTTACAAAGAGTTATGTTGTATGTGCTCATGTTAATTAATTAAATTGAACAAAGAGCAAAAATCATTTTTTTGAGTGCAGTAGGTGCTTTTGTTCTTGTCTTGCACACTAAGAAATGTTGCTGAATGGATCTACACTATGTGAGAGGATGCTTGGCAGGTCCTAAAAAGGATGTTTTCGTGTATTGAACAAAAGATGTGGTGTATATGAAGTGAGTCTTACGATTCACTTGAAGAAGACAGCGAATATGGCACTGTTGATTTCAGAAATAGTACTGGTGGTAAGTGAGATGTTCTGGGATGATTGACATTGACTAAAGCTTTATGTGAGAGATTTTTCTGTGAGAAATGGCTGCAGCAGAATGCCGTGTAAGGCATAATATACTGTCAGCTGCTTCCCTTCGCTGTTCATTTTGCGATAATGATCAGCTAACTGTTCAGTGTCCTGCTATTATAAGGCTGCTCAACCATAAATATGTGGACATGAAATTTGAGTTTAAATTATTTTATCACTTACACCTGTATGTTGTTGTAAAGCAAAGACAAACTCTAGTCTCTAGTCTCTGTCTATATTGCTTTGAAATGTGCAGGTGTTGTTGTTGTTTTTTTTTCAGTCAGCCATTGTTCCTCATTATATTAAAAAAGACATAAAATTAAGCAACATAATTAAGTGAAAAGATTGTCCATCGCAATGTGCAAACCAGTCGGCCAAGCTTTAAGACTAGCATAAGTATTATTGCCACTGAATGCTAATAATGGAATATATTCAGTTTCCTTAAACTCTCAAACAACTTAAAATGTGATGTAATTGTATGCATGATATGTATGTTTTACAATAGACTTTCAAAATCTTTCCTGCAAACTCATTGCGTTTCTGCAAAATTCAGCATTCTGACATTGAAATGTTCACGTGAATTGTGCAAATCCGATGAGTTTTGTAAAACCATTTATGATTTTGACTCGTTGCTTTTCTTTAAAAAAATAGTTTAAAGGCTTCAAAACAATATTGTTTTGTACAGTAAAACATGTAGTTTTATTCTAATATCAGATTTTTCAGAAAGTATTTCAGCTTCTGATTTCAGTATTCATATATTTATTTATTTAATTGGAATTAAAAAATCACCCTTTCCATTGGTCCAGAGTTTGCAGGTATATTGTTATATACCAATATACCAATTGTTATATACCAATATATTGTTTCTATATATAGACCTATAATGAACATCTTTAAATCAGAAGTTTTAAAAGTTTTTTAAATGTTTTTAATTTTAATAATGTAATTTGCTGAACTTCGTGGGATTGTAGTTCTTTTCCTCTTGTACCTTTGTCTTTCTGTCTGATTTTCAAATACTTTTTGCTTCAAATCAAAGTTTGTAATGCTGTAATTCACCTAATACCTGCTCTGTTAAGCTCAAGTCATATATCATAAGTACTGACTTATATAAATATAAATAAAGACTCTTTAAAATCCTTATTAAAAACATGAATTCTTCCAAAACGAAGACCACTGTTAAACTGCATCCAAACACCATGAGTGAGTGACCAGGAATAAGAATTGCACACTAACAGGTCAATATGTCCCCATCTTTTAGACATTATCATAGTGTCCAACATGATTTGTAAACGATTTCAAAATGTGAGATGTTCTAGTATGTCACTTGTTTTGAAAAGAGAGATCTTATTAACATCACTTTTCATCTCCTCCATCTCGCTGTTGCCATTGTGCCCCTTTGTCTTTAACCAGTTATTTAGCATAGCTGTTAGCACAAAAATGCTTAAATTCTGTCATTTATAAGCACCTGCATGGACTTGATGCTGTGTCCCGGTCGCAGCATAGCATGCTAGCATTCATCACTCTCAGTGTTCCCCAGTGTCTGCCTTACTTACGGCTGGCTGACACCAGCACTGATGGAACTGCTCCATCAAAGGACTCTGTCAGTGAGTCACTAAGTCACTCTGTGAAATGCCAGTTGAGTAACACGGTGCATCCAAAGATCAGTCCATTTAGGTTGGCACACATGCCGAATAGAGGAGTAAAGGGTGAAACCTTACCCTCTGTGAAAGGTTATCTCACCTCTGTCCTCACCTTTGAAGTCGTGCTGCACTAAACAATGTGTTATTGAGCAGGATGTAATTCTAGAGCACCATGGACCGTGTTGATCTGCCGCTGAGGGCAGAGACTATGAATTATTGAGTCCTGGGGCGATAGATGCATGTGGATGTCCTATTGTGTCGGCCTGTGTGAAATTTAAATTGTGATGGTCAGATAGAGGGGAGCAGAGTTCAAATACGCTGGGATTGAATCTTAAATCTCAAATGAGCAACGTTACAAAAGAGAGAGCTGATTTTCTCTAGAGTTCTGTAAAGAACATGTGACTCCCTACTGCTTTGTGGGTCATCCACAAGTCCAAAAGAACTAGAAATATATAGATAACTATAACAATATTTATATTATCATCCTCTCCAATGTTTAGTAATGATCTGTTTATTATAAACAAGAACTGCAGCTTTGTCATCTGCTTTGTCAAATGCTCAAGCTCTTTAAAGGGTTAGTTCACCCAAAAATGTGAACTCAGGACATCGATTTATCGTCTCCCCATATTGTGGTATGGACTTCCCTGTTAAAACGATTATTAAAGCATTATATTTATCATCTATGTGAACAGACTTTTGACTTGTTGTTTTGAGAGTTGACTTCAGTTTAAAGAATTGTAAGCAACAGATGTTCAGATCTACAATTTCTTAGAATATCACAAAGCTGTTCACCCTATTTTCTGCACTTTTTTTCATAGTTTGGCTTGTCCTGCGACTCATAGTCAGGTGCGACTTATTTATCAAAATTAATTTGACATGAAACGAGAGAAATTAACCAAGAGAAAACATTACCGTCTCCAGCCACGAGAGGGCGCTCCATGCTGCTTAGTGCTCTTGTAGTCTACACTGAAGACATAGAGCACCCTCTCGCGGCTGTAGACAGTAATGTTTTCTCTTGGTTCTAAATAAATGTGACATACTCCAGTGCGACTTATAAATGATATTTCATGGTTCTACATTGTTTATAAAGCATATAGAAAACTTGAGACCATACTCTTTATACTCAAAAAATGCCAAAAGGCAGTTTGGCACTACACAAACATGACTTTGAACTACCACCGGCTGAGGTTTAATTAAAGATCCGAGTATGAACAGAGCCGAGTATTGCTTTGAGAACCGCTCTGCCCAGTAGCAGTTGGTTGAGGTGGATGAGATGTGTCGAGCAGCTGGTCTGCTACATTTAGTCTGGTTTTTCCTCTCTAAAGCCTGAAGTTGTGTGGTCTGGAGACTTCTAGGCAATGGCAATAATTGCTTCTGTCTGTCAGCCATTGTTATTAAAATGTTTAATGAATTCCTCGGCTGAAACTGGAACCATCTCCATGGACCATCTGAACTAACCAGCCAAATAAAGGAAAAATGTGTAAAATGTGTAATGCATTTATTTATAAAAATATGCACAAGGCTGCATTTATTTTGTCAAAAATAATTAAAAACAGTAAAATATTAATTTAAACCTAATGCTTTCTATTTTACTTTCTGTTTGAAATGTAATTTCTTCTTGTGATGGCCAAGCTGAAGCCATTAAAGCCAGAAACTTTTTAGAAATCATTCTTTTATGCTGATTTGGTGCTCAAAAAACATTGTATTTTTTATTCAGTGCTTATACAGTTCATATTGTAAATGTCTTTACTGTCAGTTTTGATCAATTTAATTTGATTATTTTGCTTAATAAATGGCAAGGCAAGTATATTTCTATAGAATATTTCATATAGTAGTAATTCAAAGTGATTTACATAAAAATATTTAATAGTATAATCGTAGTAAAAATAGTAATCATAGAAAAAGATTTAATAGAATTTAGTAAAAAATAAAAAAAGGAACAAAAATTAAGACAACCATACTGTTTCTGATGTTTCATAAACAGTTGAATGCAAGTAAATTTATTTATTGTAAGTTGCAAAAATGAGAATTATAGTTGGATAAAAAAACAACATTGTTAATGTATTGCAAAATATACTGTATCTTCTAGCCTAAGTGCCATCTCAAATGTTTGAGACATTCATTATAGCTCTCTTCTCCTGCCCACTCCCCCTTAGTCATGTTCTTTCAGCCCATTTCTCTGTCTTTCTTTTTTGTCTTTCTGACTGTTCGCCTCCAGTTCTGTCCTCCCACTCTCTCCTCACCACCTTCATTCTCTCTACTGCTTTACTTCTCATGGCTCTCAGCATGCAGTGTTATGTTCAGTGTCTCCTCCATCTGTTCATCTTTTCCTCTTCCTCTCCCTCTCTCTCTCTTCTGCTTCAGTGGTCACTTACAGCCACGTGGCTCTGCTGTGTAGTTCACTGTGTGGCCAACACTCTATCACCATAGCTGGAGACATAGCCGCAGAACATGAGAAAGTCTTAAAAACATTTGCCGTGACTAATCTCACTTTTCATCCTCTCTTGATTAAATGGCCCCCACAAAAACACACCATGGTACAGTGATGATATCAGATGGAAAACCATGACAGTTTGATATATTTTGAAGGTTAAATGACTACATTATACCAAATAAAATTCCAGGATTCTGTATCTTTCAAAATTTAACTTAGAATGCCCTTCAAATTCCAGATGAATTCCTGAAATCGTATTGAATCTGAATTAAGGTAGAGCAAACAGGATGCAGAATTGTGGTTGAAATTTGAATTAAATTGGAATGAAATTCAAAGGAAAGGTCCAGAACCGCCATTGGAATTTGGACAGGAAAAAAGGACAAGAAAAAAAAACAACTGATACATCCTGAGAAATTATGACATTTCATCAGAGGTCACTACAAAAAATATAAGAAATATTATATATATGGATAAGGGATTTCATAATTTGAAATGTAACAATAGAAAAAGGTGAAACACTCTTGTTGCAAAACACATGCTCCCTCCCTTAGATCAGTGTTTTACATATCTAGCTAAAACTCCTGTGCTAAAGGTTACAGCTGGATGGACATTGGTGACATTTGTGTGGGGATGAAGTGGTATTGCTTTTGACAGGATTTGTTTCTCTTACTCCCTTTCTCTCTACAGTACAGTATGTGACTCTCCTTTCTTTATTCCTCCTCTCACTCCCTTTCTCCCATTCTCCAGTTGCCTACATTATTATTTGTGTTGATGTTGCATAACTTTGTTGGCAGTTGGCCTGAGAGCCATGCTAGAGCTCTGCAGGGGTCAGGAGAAAGTGATGGAAATAGAGAAGGAATTAGAGAGAGAAAGCCAGTAAGTTAGTGTGTGTAGCAAAGAGATCCAGGTAATAAACCCTTTGTGCTTTGAGGCACCTACAGTACAGAATATTACATTTTCACTGGGCTTATCCCTCATGGTGGCCTGCCTGATATTATATAAGGGCATGTTGGATGCACTTAGTCAAAGTCCCTTTAAGGCAGGTCAGTTTCTTGGTGGCCATTTTGTTAATGCTATTTCCTATAGGTTTGGGAATTGGGAAAAACAAAAGACCTGTTTTTGAATATAATATTTCAATGATATATATATATATATATATATATATATATATATATATATATATATATATATATATGTAAAATTACATGATGCTTATCATATGTATCATATTTAAATAATACAGTATTATTTAAAATATTACATGTTTCCTTCTGAATGTGAAAGTATCTGAATATATATATTTTAATATATGTGTCTGAAAGGATGTAAACATATATTGCATTCCTCAAAATAAAAATCCAAGTAAATTCAGATATTTTCACATTTACATTTACACACACACAAAAAAAATTATATTTAAAGACTAATAATAGAGCCATACTTTATGATCCTTGTAAAAATCTGTTTACCCTGGCTAGTTGTCAGTGAGATTGATTGAAAATAGTGTACTTCAGCTCTTTTATGTAGTATTCATAAGACATTCTTTGGGTGTGTTGACTGAAGCTGAGACCATGCTGCACTATCAGTAAGGATGCTATGACGAGCTGGTGGAAGAACTGGAGGCAATTGTTTACCTCCTCCAATCTTATCAGTGCTCTCAGTCATTGCGATCAGACTGCAGGGAACACTCTGTTCGAGAGCAGCTATTGCTGGTGTTTGGATCGCAAGGTATTAATCGATCTAGACCATGGTCCACAAACTATTTGCGGTGTGCACCCCTTTCTAGTGTTTGACATGTCAAGCACCCCCACTACCTTACTCCAGTTAAACACTGAATTTTAAACTGGAATAATACAAATATTCACTGTATACATTACAGGGCTTGAAATCAGCTTTTTAGCTCATCAGCCACTGTGGCTAGTGGTTTTCCAAAAGTACTAGCCACTCAGCATTTTCACTAGCCATAATTTTGTTATTGGGAAATTACGTTTTATATGATTAAAGTTACTGCATACTAAAATGTATTGGAGTATATTTCATTAAATATATATATCAATTTATAAAAATTGATTTTCCAGGTCGTTTTTTGCCTTTTTAAAGGGCATTTTCCCCATAACCTTATTCCCCAAGTGTCTTGTTTCATATCAAATTCTTACATTTAAAAATGATGATTTTTTTTAAAGATAATTATTTTGTGTATTTGGTGTGATAGAATATGTTGACATTCTTTAATGGAAAAAAAAACTGTATTTTTTAAATACTGTACATTTTTGTAGGTCCTCTATTGTATGCCCCACCTGTTTCAAACATGTCGTTTTCCAGAAAGTTCCTTCTTCTGACAAGCACAATCTGCTCTGATTGGCCAACTGACCCAGTGCCTTGTGATTGGCCAATCACCCCAAACACACATCGGAAATGTGACGCCCCTTGCCATAATTGCGAGCTTCATCTTTCAAAATAAATATAAAGACAGTTAATAATGTCCTTAGTTTTACCAAAGGGAACAGAGTGGCGTGACAGACACAGTGATGAAGCTCGTATGTGTTTGCAGTACACAAGCCACGGACGGTTGAGACAGCTGTGTGACCCTCTCTCTCTCTCTCTCTCTCTCTCTCTCTCTCTCACGCATGCACACACACACACACACACACACACACACAAAACACATACATGCAATGCGCAAAACTCTGCATTTGAACATTCAATAGCAAACACTTAATCTAGTAACAAAACATACTTACAGTAGCTGATTCAGAAGCACCAGATTGTTGTAGCAAAGTCAGAATTACCAGAATTACTACTATCTGAAGGCCAAATGAAGTGCTTTTGCTTTCGCCTAGATACACAAGCATCTCCCTGACATTGACTGCTTTAACACTAACTGTGGTTACTGAAACCACGCCTACTTTCTTTGCGAGAACATTTGGGCAGCATTATGCAAATCTTCCCACATAGTGACATAGACATGTGCAAAACGTGTGTAGAACGAGCCATTTTAGGGGGGTATGGCATATTCTTAACTTTGATAAAGAATATCTCTTTGTTTTTGAGACTTTAGTATTTGCAACTTTACAGCTGATTGAACTTCCTGAGCTGGTGAAGGAAGTACAGCCTTTGCCGTGTTTCCACCGAAATTACCCGGAACAATTGTACCATGAACTTTCTTCCTCAGGAACGTTTTTCCCCCCAGACCTGTTGCTTTCTGCATTTCCACCGCGGTCTAAAGTACCGGGAAGATTAGGCAAATAGTCTGGTGACGTAGGTCTGTGCGCATTTCTCAATACAAAGTACGCACATTTTTGACTTGCATCTTCAGTAGTTCAAACTTTGCGCATTCGACTCAGGAGTGTGATGTCCGCGACGACGCAAATTACAATAAAACGAAAAAGGATATCAAATTCCACTGCCTCCTTTCGTTTTTCATTTAAACATAATAATAGTCGCAGAATTGTAGCCTACTTATTTCAGGGAAATGTGTATATTTGCAGCCATTAAAATGAGACGAAATATTATATCAATTGTCTCTTTTTATTTTCATTTTAACAGAGATAAATTGAATAAAGACCAAAGATTACCTGTTAGATTTACCCAAAACAAATTAAATTTTATGTTTAACCACTAAAGAGACATCAGAGCCAGCAGCACACATCAGAAGTACAAGCCGAGTAGAGGCTGCTCTGGATGTTTAGCACTCAAGTCTCACCTCCAGAAGTTCCGGAACTTTGAAAAAGTACTACTTTATTTAGTTCCTGCTTGTCTGTAAGCAGACTCATCACCTTCCTGGATGAGGTTGATGATTGTTGACTTCTCTGCAAACTTCAGGAGCTTGACAGAGGGGTCAGTATAGGTGCAGTTGTTGATGTACACGGAGAAATGCAGTAGGTAAAGAACACATCCCTGAGAGGGCACCAGTGCTGATGGTGCAGCAGTTTGACATCAATTTCTGTTAGAAAGCTGGTGATCCACTGCCTGATAGAGCTGGGAACAGAGAGCTGGGTTAGTTTGGTCTGGAGTGTTGAGATGATGGTGTTGAAGTCCATAAACAGGATCCTCACGTAAGTCTCAAATTTGTCCAGATAATGCAGGATTAAATTTACTCTGCAACATTACAACAGTATAAGTAATGTTATGAGTTATGTATTATGTATATAATTTTTTTTGTAAATATACGAATATTAAATATTTGCAAAGTGCAAAAAAATGCAAAGACAAGGTACTTTTAAATATAAAAGTAAACCGTCAGTAGGTGGCAGCAAGTGTGTCTTACCGAGTGAGACTGATGCATTCATTCAAACAATTAATTCAGACAGGTGATTCATTCAAGAATGAAACAAGTGCCTGTCTTTATGAATGGATCACTGAATCATTGACTCAAATTATTAATTAAAAAAACGCAGAATCATTCAGTAAGGAAACACCGCTGTGTGTTGCTCAGAGATTGTTCTGCTGTGATCTTTGTTTGGAACTATGTTTGTTAACCAAATCGAGCAATAACAGTCAACACTGACAATATTGTACCAAAATATAAGTCACTTAATATTAACTACTTATCTAAACTCTTGTATAGAAACAATTTAAAATGTGCAATCTTTGTTTTCAGGGAAAACTGCACTCTCTTGGTCGTGTCATGTTGCTTAACTAGGCTAGTCATTTTTTTGTGATTTACTGTTTCCAACATAAAATCATCCATCATAAGGTAAAGAACATTCTGTGAAAATGTAACCTTTATATCTTTAATACTGACTGAGTAGGGCCATGCCAAAAAAAAAAAAAAAAATGAAATTAATGGTTGAAAATCAAATTTGATGCTTGTTATCACATAATTAGATTTTGAGACTTTAGCCTGGATTTCACAGAGAGTTTCATATGTTTTATAAACATAAAAACAAATTTTTTACCACTGTATGTTTCTTCTGTGTGCAGTTGTATCCACTGCTGAAATCCACCCGCATTTGGCGGATTGGCAGGTGTTAATGTCAAGCCCTGATGGTATATTAGAAAACATCAACATTTCAGTTATAAATAAAAAAGAATATTACTTACTACACTTTATATTGAGGTGGGCCTGCATGTTTGCACCCAGATAATCAAAATCATTCCCTCGCGCACCCCTGGTGGTCAGTCCGCACATCCCAGTTTGGGAACCGCTACTCTAGACCATTTTCTCCATTCCCTTCCATGCATGCCACTTGACTGCTTGCCTTACTCTTACTCACTGCTTATTAAAAGTTTAAAAGTAGCTGATTCCAATGAGCCTTTGTAGAGATCACTTGAAAGGGATCTTTGGATAGATTGAGGGGAACAGCTCATGGTGATGCCACACACTGTTTTTATTGAAAGAAGCAGTTTGTAATTAGGTTGGTGGCTGCATCTCATAAAAAGTGGACACAACAATGCTTTTTTCCTTCCATTCTATTTTTCTGTGTCCATGAGGAGCAGCCAGTTACAACTTATTTATGGAAACAATCCAGGTGAACTCAGGATGAAGATAACAGAACACCGCAGAAGGGTAATGCCATTATAAACATCTGACTATGAAATTGTCATGGTAAACATATCTGATTGACTGAATGCTAGAAATAAACACCCTGATCTTGCATATGGAAGGTTCTCTAAGGAAAATTACCTTTATCTCCGGACAGGAACAATGTCTCAATTACATCCGCAAACAGCCGTGCTGTACCCTGCTGACCTGCTGCTGCTTAGTTTAATGATGTGGCTGATAGGGAAACAAGCACAGGTGCAGCAGTAGGCCTTGTGTATAATCAACTATAAATGTATTTTTAACCGGACCTATCTTCTGGCACCCAAAATAGAGTAGCAGGCTGTGAGATATTTACACAAAGCTGCTCTTCTTCACATCTGAATTGATGAGACGGTACCTGATGAGCTGCTTCTGCTGCTGCCAAGGTCAGCTCAATTGCTGTAAGTTCCATCACTTTCAGGTGTCGAAGGATCAGATTTCACAGAGGTGCTTGATGTTAGATCTTTTATAACGGCTGTCCGTGGCCTATTTATAGTTAATTATACTGTATGCACCTGTATGAAATGCATACTATTGTATACTGCTGTTTAAAAGTTTTGGGTCGGAAAAAAGTTTATTTCTTAATAAAAGTATTAAAGTATTTAATCAAAAGTAAACTTTTGAATGGAAATACAGAGAAGATGTTATTTATTTTCATGTCTCATGTTTTTTCATTATTGATTTCTCTAAATGAATTTTAAAAAAAGTATTTAAATGCTTCAGGAGAGTAGGTAGCACAAGATTATAATGTACTTTTGAAAAAGGTTTTGCAAAATTTGCAAAGCATACATTAAACTGAATTATTAGTATTTTACAGATGTCAGTAAAGATAATCTCTGAAAACATAGAAGGGACAAATATAAATCTAATATTGGCCAACAAATCCAGTATTGTCTGAGACTTCTTTTTTTATATTATTATTAAATCCGTTTTATCACTTAACCAATATGGTACTGACTTTTTGTGCACCACAAGAAAACAATCCTCACTTTGACTTCTACTTTTTGATAATGAATGTCAATGAACCAAACTGACCAATCTTCACTATATTTCACAAGAATCATACAACTTCAGTGACACAACAGAAACACTTATTATAAATTAATTTTAACACAGTTTATTAGGTCATTGCTGTGAGTTGATTTAATTTGATTCAGGCCAGGGTTAAAAAAAAAATAATTCTTGGCAAGTTTAATTATTTGATTAATTTAGCTTTATTTTTTACCCCAAGTCTCAAGTTAATAGACAATCAACTCGCAGACCACTTGAAATCCTTTATGGACCCCAGTTTAGGAGCCATTGCTTTTGCTCATTTAAGGATCATGGAAAAAACTTGCTTGGTTAAATGCAATCGTCCTTGAAAGGTATCACATTTGTGTCTAATCTAGTCTTGTTTATCTAATATTTTTCTTCATTACCATATTTGATTCGATTACAATAGCTGATTTGCTATGCGTTAGATGTTTATAGACAGAATTAATCTTTATGATCAGATGAGAAAACATAATGCTGTTACCTAAAAATGGCTCTCCATACATATTCAGTAGCAGCATAGACTCCTTTGCTAATGAGTATTGTCGAAGTCCCTGTGGCCAAAACTACGTCAGTTCACCAGCAAATAGGGATTAGATTGTGGCTAGGTGTAGTAGCGAAATCTTTTACTGTTAAGACTCCTGCAAAGTCTTTGTGTGAACATATAATCAAGCCTTATTCTGCTTTATTGATTGGTTGTCTCAACTTAAGATCTGTGGATCAATGAAGAGGAAGAGAGAGTCAAGGAAAACATTTCTCGCTCTGGACAGTCAGCTAGTTGTGATTGTATTATAATTGTAATAATGATTCCCAAATTCACTCTGCTGGGAGTTAATGCTGTTGAAACTTCTAATAAGTCTCACTGAGCCTCTTTTCTTCTCTGCAGTGGGACGTCTCCTCATCGAATTCAGCTCCCAGATAACCCTCGAGCGGGTGCAGAGAGAGAACCCTAATGTGACCGAAGGGGGGAAATACACTCCTCCAGACTGCCGGCCAAAGCAAAAGGTGGCCATCATCATCCCGTTCAGGCACAGAGACAACCACCTGAAATATTGGCTTCACTACCTGCACCCAGTCCTGCGCAGACAGAAGATCGATTATGGGATCTATATCATCAACCAGGTTAGTGTGTATACTGTATGCTTTTGTGTAGGACATTTTCACACTAGAGCTTTTAACAGTCCATATGATCCCTGTTGGAGAATCTGTGTTTGTAGAGCATTATATTTGGTTTCTAGCTGGTTTAAGATGGTTATTAGTAAATCTAAGATATGAATTAGTTGGTCCAAGCTGGCAATTTGCTTATTGACAACCATAAAGTTTGAAAAACAACTTTACCATCTTAACCTTTTGACATGGACAGGTACCAGCTAGAACATATTCCAAAACACAACAACCATCTTAATCTGGCTTTTCCAGCCAAGATATCAGAGTTGCTTCATTTGGTGGGTGTGAAAGCTGTTTTCACATCAATGAACCACAAAGGATACGTACGTTCTTCATTCCAAGCCATAAAGTTCACTTTCTTCTTCTGAGTTGTTTTTTTTTAGCTTCAGTGGTAAACAGCTGCTTTTAGTAGGTCTACTCATTGTGGTCCTCACATGGATGAAAACATTACACTTCAGAGCTGAATATCAAAACCTCTACCATAGTGGATGACGTCAAGGTTAGTTTAAAAAGACTGACTGGTAATGGGAGCCTAGAGGCTGTGTTTGAATGGAAATCAATGGAGGAGATGCTTTGGCATCTTAAATAAACTGCTTTTGTTCGGAAACAGTTTATGAATTAATATATTGTTTGACTGTATGGCTGGTTATCATTAACAGATTGATTATCAGATTTTGTTTTGTTGTTTGGAGCTTATGTATTTAGTTATATATTATATTTGTTTGCTTATATATATTTGGATGCTTTTTACAATAATACAGATGTATCCATTTATATCTTCCAAGAAATTTGAGCTGTGGGGGTTGGGGGAGGTGGTTAGGATTGAACTCTGATTTGGGCAGCTTTGCTGTTCTTCCGCCTCCCCTTTTTCGTCAGTCTGTTTTTCTATCTGTGGAGTAACCCTGGAGGGTTGGCGGAGATGTTAAAGGCCAAGAGAAATCATCAGCCTGCTTGCAACATTGCTGTCTGCCTAGGCCCATGGTTTGGGTTAATGAAAGCGATCAAAAGTTTGCAGCCATCCGTCTTCAAAGTTTGCAGAGAAATGATGTGATCTGTCAAGTGGCAAGTGCTGAGAGATCTATCTGTGGAGTAACAAACCAGCTCAAAGAGTATGTAATGGATGGAGCATCAGCTGAACTCCGGGCTAAGGTTACCGTTCTTTTCTTAGAGGCATCACATCACTAAATGCAGGTTAAATACGTGACAGATTGATGTTCATCTGTACATATGACTTTTTATCTTCAAGATTTGAAACCACTGAACAGAGACATACAACCACGATTTGTTTTTCTTTCTTTTTTTTTACTGAATTCTTTAGTGTCTGTGTGACAGCTGGAGTTGTTGCAAGGCAGTTGGATCTTATTCAGTCTCAGCTTTACAATCACAGATAACTACAGACAAACGCTGCCAATCAAATACAAATTTAATCAAATTAATTGCAGGATATGCAGATTAATTAATTAAATTAATCACAGTTGACATTTTAAATCAATATTTGCTTAAAATGTCAACTCTATTCTTAATTACTCTATTCCAAACTCTGCGTAGTGCTTTTCTCAGTACATATCCCTTCAGTGTATTAAAAACTATTTTTATATTTTCAGTATTAATTTTTAATTTAGTTTGCTTAAAGGTCCCCTGAAGTGTCCTGAAACAAGCAGCGTTATTCTATGTGGTGACGTAATTTTAACTGAAACAGGAAGAGAGGGTGGGACATATGGAGCAGCTCCGCCCCCTTTTTAAAGTAGCCAATAGTGGTTTGATTATGTCTGCTCAGGCCAGAGACGTTGAGCTCGAGAAAGCTGCATTTGACAGCCACAGTCTAATAGATTTTAGAATTTTGTAAAACAAAATAGTGGTCATGATCAGGATGAGGTGGCGTAGTTGCAGAAGTTTAAAAAAAAATCAAAAGCATATTTACCAATCAAAAGCATATTTACACTGTCAGTGTACAGTGTGTACTACTAGGCATCCACTGTAGAGGAAATACTTCACTGTGAACAAGTGACTGATCTCAGCGGCTTTTCAGTGTCTATTGTAGGGGTAAATGATCATTATCAGTGTGGATTTGCGCAACTTGTCAGTTAACAACGGCTCTGTGTAGTAACAGCTGCTCTATGTGAAATCACGCACCTGATGGAATTTACAGCTGATTAGAGAACCGGCTTTACTGACGAGATGCACATTAATTATTGGCCGATATTTTTTGTGCACCGCTAGTCTATTGTTATAGTGCAGAAGGCGGGTGCTTCGGATTCTAGAGAGCATTTGAATGGTCAGAAGACTTGATGAGAAGATGAAGTATGATGTTACATCAAAGAATTAGTTTAGCCGTTTTGGCAGAAGGGATGAACTGCAAGCTTTGAATGCTTATATCTTCTAAATAGAAATTGTGTCACTGTTTTAGAGCACAATGCCTTATAGATAAACGTAAGATTAACATATTAAAGCTAACACCCCAAAAACATTCATTTTCATTTCATGGGGACTCTAAGTAACTTTGTGCCATTTTCATATATATAGCTTTATTGAAAATGTTATTATTTGTAATAGTTTTAGTTAACAATAATGACACTGAGGTGTTCATATGTTATTTATATTATTTACTTAATACTTATTTTAAAAATGTTGAAATTACGTAGAACACAGTTCTGATGTTTTCTGTAATTCTTGAACTCGTAGTCTTTGAAGCCTCTCATATCAAACAAATCTCTTAAAGTTGGGCCATCAGAGATACCCTAAAAAACCTATGCTAACAATCATGGAAAGACACTGTTTGCACATCTGTTTTGTTTGCTCA
This sequence comes from Carassius auratus, assembly GCF_003368295.1. Classification (NCBI taxonomy): domain Eukaryota; kingdom Metazoa; phylum Chordata; class Actinopteri; order Cypriniformes; family Cyprinidae; genus Carassius; species Carassius auratus. The sequence continues at coordinate 4,113,360 of NC_039263.1, forward strand.
AGCAGTGCTGTCAAAGTGTGTTGAGAGGGTCTCATCAAAAATGTAATATGTGTAGCTACTAGTTATTTATGCTGTCAGAGCTGAGCAGTGAGGAACACACACCATCTGCACATACACGCTCAATTGTGACATTAGGCACTCTGCATTTTCATTACCCAAGCAGTAACAGGAAATTTCCTCACTCAGCTCAGTGTAATTGAACAAAATGAGCTATAGACCAATGTTTTGCTCCTTTTCAGTTCAAGCTGTTTGCTAAATGAGTGCATTTCTGCATGTTGGAGTAAATGGTGCTGTACATACCTGTTTAAGTACCATTAGAAGACAAAGATAACAAGACACTTAAAATTTTGTAAGCACTGCATGCGTTATTTAACAAAAGTTTGTGTCTCTAAGTGCCGTACAAAAGTTTTCTTTAATTCACTTTTTAATTAACTTTTAATTGAAGGCTGTCAGTATATATTGATCATCCATTGTGTTACTATAACGCACTGCATCATAAATATGATGCAGATACACAGTGCAATTTTCTTCTTCTGTATTTCAGTTGAAGAAAGGCTTTTTAAAACAATTACTTTATCTCTATCTTTATACACTGAGATTTTAGTTTACCTAAAATTAAATCTGAAAAGTAAATTAAGATCCAGACATGTTCAGATATCAGATTCCTCAAGCTTTCTGATCATCTTGTTGCTAAATTATTGTATCCACTGTAGTCTTCCTTCAACATATTTTATTTAACTGGCTGGCAAAATAATGTCTGGATGTTTTTGTTTCATTTGGCATTCCAAGTCTGAATCAATTTTTTTATTCCTTTTTTGTCTAAAAATCACTGGACTCCACTTAATTTTATTGTATGGACAAAATCAGATCATCAACATAACTTCTTTTGTGTTTCACAGAAGAAAGTAAGTCACACATGTTTGGAACTGACTATTTTTGGGCTAACCGTCCTTTTAAGGTTGCCAGATCCTCTCTAGATGATCTCATGATGATGTTTGTTTGTTTTTATATGGAATTTTATTAAATTCCTCCGTCACTGCAATTTAATGAAAATCCTCTTTTTTATCACATTAATTAGAAAGTGTATAGAAACCTTTTTTCTTTTCTTTTTGAGTCAGAGCTTATGAAATACAGTCTTATTAGATTGAACTGAAATATGAGCATTATTTCAAAAGTGCCCTTTATGGCAATAGATTTCCCCTTTCAAACATTCGTATGTCCACATGTGATTTGCATTACGACAGAAAGGCTGCCATGCTGACTCCTTTAAGCAGCGAAGGTTACAGATCAGTGAATCTTATGAGGATGATGCATCATTGCTGTGACCTCTGCTGCTTGCCGTTGAACTGAAATAGTTGGAATCTCACTGGATCTCATCTAGTTAATTCAAAGGACAGACACTGAGTTCAGCCAGGTTTTCTCTTAGAGGTTCATGCACACACGCTGCCTATGCCAAGTCATTCCTCATCAGTATCACCCACTAGAAAACACGCTGTATAATGGGATCACAATACAATGTGACAGGTGCTGAAAAAATAAAAACCATTTAAGGCAGGTCAATAAGGACTCTTTCGTCTCGCCCTCCCTCCCTGTTTGTCTTTTCCTCTTCCACTCTCACACTTTCTACAGCATGACAGTTGGGAGTACTTCATGTATCATGCTCACTAGAGTGTTAAATGATTTTAAGTGAGGCCGTTTTACCCAGGACTGGGGGGAGACGTGCTAATTCATCAGAATTTTGGACTGCTGGATAAATGCTGCCATTTCCCTAGAGTGGGTTTGGAAGGGCGTAGTGGTGGGACAGTTTTTTTTATTTCAGTCCTTCTCACATGTGACCACCTCATGATGGTCTGATACACTGACTTAAGTTGTATGTAATGCTCTACCAATTGAGCTACAGGAACACTAATCAAAAGGCTATATGTCCAGACAAATGGTTTTTGGATCTGTGGATCACTTCGAAGAATCTGGGCAGATGCCAACATTGACAAGTTGCTTAACATTTCAACATCAAAGAAAATGAAGAAAAAAAATCTTTAGATCTTTTCTAAATCTAATTTTTGTAATATTTTATCTTTAGAATTTTTATATTTGAATCAGGGATGTGTTATAGAGGGTGAATTTAAACATGCTCTTAGACAAACTGAAAGAAGTTGTGTCTGATTCATCCTGAATACTCTTGAAAACATTTATAGATGGATAAATAGAGTCTCCTGAATGCAGCTTCATGTTGACTTTATATAAACAAATGCATCTAGGTTTTTTCTGACCGTATCATTTGAACACGACTCATCATTCAGTCTCAAAATCAGTCCTCTTGAATGTAATAAATACTCACGCCGGCCTGTTCTATCTCAACCTTCAGACACCCTCCAACTCTCTTTCACCATACTTCTGCTTCACAAGCTGATTGTTGCCATGTCTGGTTATGATAACGCTAAACAGGGTAGGACGAGGACTTTGTGTCGGTATGGACTGCCAGGGACACAGGCCAATGTTTCCCTGCCTCCCATCATGCATATCGTGTTCACTGGACAGTTTCCCAGATGCACAGAAAAAGTTAATATACGGACTGTAAACCTGTACTCAATAATATAACACAATGGACTTCAGTCCCAAAGCGTTTGATAGTATAGACTTTGATAGGATAGACTTTGATAGTACTATACTATAGAGTGAGCTGAGATGTGTTAGCATAACACACTTTGATGACTTTTTAAAGGTGTCCATTAACAAATTAGCCTCTTTGAGCCCTGAATTGCATTTTACTTCATGTTTCATGTCTACAAGAAGTTTTTAAGTCTGTATTAGTGATAATATTATGCTAATACCTCCTTTATAATGTATGAGATTCAAGCTTTGACATGTATTATGCAAGATTAGCAACCTGTCCAATTTACTAAACAAACTTTAAGTTTAAAAAATGAAACTAAAAACTAAATGTGTTAACACTTAAAATGACAAGAATATTTGCAAATTGTTAATATAGATAGTGCCAGTTTAATTTCACCAGTTGCCAGAGGCGGTTTATTTATTAAGTATCGATACAGTAATACCAGAGGCTGTTATTGTAACAAAGCCAAAAATTGTGCTATCGATCCAAACCTCTGCAGGATTTAGTGAGTGTTATCTGAGATTTTCAAGTTGATGTTTTTCAGTTATGCAGTTAACAAACAGGATTGATAGATTGGGGGATGCAGGATATTTATGATGTCGCACTGCCGTCACCGCTGACCTTTTAGATGCCGTGTCATCACAGCGGCCCATCAGCATGTAATTTCCTGCTCTTTTCTTTACTCAAATTGCCTGCCTCTTGCTCATGAGGGTATAAATAAGGAATGAGGGTGAATAACAGCTTTTTTTATTACATTATTTGTTTGCAGAGGAGGAAAGATTGGATGTTCAAGTCTCTGTTGAGCCAACAGGGAAAAGGCTGAACATGTTATTGCATGTCACTCAGTTGACAACAGCAGGCTTTCTTCCTGTTGTGTTTGTTTCATTGTTTTGTGCTGTCTGTGGTTCTGTTGTCAGGGTGAGTGCTGTATTGTGTGTTGTCATTCTAATGAGATTAGATAAAATTTCTACGGTTTTCAGTGAAACTACTGCCAGCTTGGTAGATGCGTTAGGAGGAAGAGGGCCGCTTGGTGTGAGCTTGACATAGACGCGCTGTCTAATCTTCCCTTGTAATTAGAGTCCAGTTCCCGTGGCCACTACAAATCTGAATCTATCTGTCAGCTAGTGTAGGAGACAGGGAATCTATGATCTAATCATTGGGATATTATTTAGATTAGGAACAATGTCAATATTTTAGTGAATATACAGTATACCTCTTTATTTAAATCTTGTATCCATACATTTTACCCATTACAAGCAAAACAAATTGTATGCAACAGAACCAAAATGAATGCTACAAATTATTTCTATTTTATCTATCAAATTGGGAAAAAAGTGCATCAGGTTTCTGCAAAGAAATATTAAGCAGCACAACTGTTTTAATTTTCAACATTGATAATAATCAGATCACTGAACACTGAAGTAAAAGCCTGCTGAAAATGCAGTTTTGCCATCACAAGAAAAAAATGACTAATTATTTTAAAATATATTTAAATAAATAAAACAGTTTTAAAGTTTAATAATATTTAACAGTATAACTATTTTACAGTATTTTTAATTAAATAAATCCTTTTTTTTTTTTTTTCAAAAGCAAAAACCCCCAATTCTTGAACAGTATACATGTTGTGAGCAGTGAGTGTTTTTGAACATTCTTGTGTTATCGGCTGATAAATATTAATGGCATACGATAATAAATAGAGGCAGGTCTGTTCGACTGAATTTAAGGTCCATTGTACAAATCGGATATTTTATATTTGCTCCACCAGTTTACATTCACTCAATAAAAACACTGTTTACATAAGATACGTACATTTCACTGCTCTTGCTTGCAACTGCATTGCCATGAGTGTTCTTCTCGTGTTGGAAAACAGTTGCATACAGCTTCAGTCAAAGAGACTGTATTCAGTACTACCGATCATGTAAAATGACTTATATTCTTACTCAGTGATCCTCAAGTCTGGCTCGCGAGATCCACTTTCCTGCTGAGTTCAGCGCCAACCCTAATCAAACAAACCTTCCTGTGAAGACACTGATTAGCACTCTCAGGTGTGTTTGATTAGGGTTAGAGCCAAACTCGGCAGGAAAGTGGATCTCGCGAGCCAAATTTGAGGATCACTGTTTTACACATTACTATTTATTTATATTTTAGTTTCACTCGGTAGTAAAGCACCAATGCTTCTGATATTCCTATTAGGAATCAAAGTAATCTCAGTCTCTTGACCATATTCTACCAAAGGCAGATTAAATCTTCCCTTTCCTAGGAGTAATATCAAAAAAAGCAAGTCTACAGCCATGGCCAAAAGTTTGGAGAATGAAACAAATATTCATTTTCACAAAGTCTGCTGCTTCAGTTTTTTTTTTTTTTTTTTATGGCAATCTGCAAATACTCCAGAATGTTATGAGGAGTTAACAGATAAATTGCAATTAATTGCAAAGTCCCTTTTCACCATGAAAATAAACCATTTCCACTGTTTCACAGCCCTGCCACAAAAGGACCAGCTGACATCATGTCAGTGATTCTCTCATTAACACAGGTGAGAGTGGTGATGAGGACGAGGCTAGAGATGACTCTGTCATGCTGATTGAGTTAGAATAACAGACTGGAAGCTTTAAAAGGAGGGTGTGCTTGAAATCATTGTTCTTCCTTTGTTAACTATGGTTACCTGCAAGGAAATGTGCAGTTATCATTGAGTTGTGTCTGTGGTGATGCACACCATTTTTATACTGTATGAGTATACTGTATATTCACACCATTTTTTCCTCCTCCAAACTCCAGAAGTTGAGACTCTCCTTTAGTCCGTGTGCCAGTTCCTCGCCAGTGTGATCAGCAGGGAAGAACACCGTCTGTAGACAGCGGCTTTTCATGTTGAAGTCACTTGTTATGAATGCACTGTCAAGCTTAAATACAGCTCCATAGTTCGGCTTGACCATAGGTCTGCTGTTGCCATGAAGCTCTGCATATTTTGCAGTTCTTCCTCGACTGTCATTCGACACTGTGTATATAGACCTGGCAGTGCAACAAATGAAAAAACTTGCGAGAGGGCAAAGAGTTGTTCTTGTCTAAAGTTTTTATCGTTGCCTTAAATACCTCATTTTCAATGGTGTTGATTGGAGTCATGTCTGTAGCTAAATGACCAGCGATGGTGTTTTTTATCTCTTTGTGCCGCTGGGAACTTGAAGGGAATGGCGATTCTCCATACAACGTCTGAGTTGTGGACGTTTGTGTGGTCGGGCAGCTGGTATTTTGAGGTGTGGCTCCTTTGTCTTTCATGGCTAACTCGTACTGTATTTTTCTGATTGTAGAGATAAGTGGTGTTACCTTGAGGTGCTGCGATGATGCCAAAGCACTGCTTACAAATTGTGACTCTTTGTGCATCATCTTCAGGTTTAAACACGAAAAAGTTCCACATGGTGGAATGTGCTCCTTTTTTCTGTACCAATATTGTTACATTCTCAATCTCAAACCCCAAAGAACTTCAAGGTAAGGGGTTCAACTGCTTTGAAGAAGGACTCAGGGTGCCTAAGAAAGTAAGCACCAGGACTATTTCCTAAAGTTAAATTCAACCGCAGGATCGGGGGATCACCAGTACAGTGATTTTTCAGGAATGGCAGAAGGCAGGTGTGAGTGCATCTTTTTGGAGGACGGACTGGTGCCAAGAAAGGCATCAAAGAACGGACTTCTCTCCAGGAAAAATATCAGGGACAGACTGATATTCTTCAATAGGTACAGGGATTGGACTGTTGGGGAAGGGAGTAAAGTAATTTTTTTCTGATGAATCCGCTTTCTGATCGTTTGGGACATCCGGAATAAAGCTTGTCTGGAGAAGAAAACATGCTTCCATTAGTCCTGTGTCATGCCAACAGTAAAGCATCTTGAGACCATTTATGTGTGGGTTCTCTTCTCGGCCAAAGGAGTGAGCTCACTCACAATTTTGTCTAAGAACTCAGCCATGAATAAAGAATGGTACAAAAACATCCTCAGAGAGCAACTTCTCCCAACCACACAAGAAGAGTTGGGGAATGAGCAATGTCTTTTCCAGCATGCTAGAGGAACTTGCCATAAGGCAAAAGTGATAATTAAGTGGCGCAGGGAACAAAACAGAAACTTTGGGTCCATGGCCAGAAAACCCCCCAGACCTTAATCCCATTGAGAACTTTTGGTCAAAACTCACGAGGTGGGTGGGCAAACAAAAACCCACAAATTCTGACAAACTCCAAGCACTGAATATGCAAGAATGGACTGCCATCAGTCAGAATGTGGCCCTGAAGTTGATTGACCAGGGCGAATTGCAGAGATTTTGAAAAAGAAGGGTAAATACTACAATACTGAGTCTTTGTATAAACTTATTGTAATTATCAATAAAGCCTTTGACACTTATGAAATTCTTATCATACTTCAGTATACCTTAGTAACATCTGACAAAAAGATCAAAAACACTGAAGCAGCAGACTGTGAAAATTAATATTTAAACGTTCGGAATTTAAATATTGATTTCTGGTTTCCTTATACTTACTTTTAGTGATTTTACAGATTTACAACCCATTGTAAGCTAAAACTGATACTGAACTGTGCGCAAACATTATCATCATTGCCAAGCTCAGATCAAGTGACGATGAGATCACAGCATTCCACTATTTAAGCTGTCGTACAGTTCATGCTCTTAATAAGTAACTAAAAGCTTATGTTAAAATCTAAATTGAAAAAGAGAATCTAATCTGACTGCATAAAACTTACAATATATGGTGTGTTTTTAAGTGTAAAATTCACTACTTCTGTCTTTGTTTCAAGAATGCTTATGAAATAATATAGGATAACATCTTATTTTATTTTCCGCTTTGATTCCATTGATATTTTTTTTCCTCTCTTAGAAGATGTGAGCTCACAAAGGAGATAATTTCCCAGTCTATAGCCTCTCTGTTTTTTATGATGAACATTTCAAGTTTCAAAGTCCCTTAACACGTTGTGTGATCTATAGAAGTGTGCAGAGAGCGTCGGCACAGGTCCATACATAAATCTGTTGAACGGAGAGCTTTCTTGCCTTCTGCAGTAAGTGAGGAGCTACTCTTTTTCTCTCTTCAGATATTCAAAGAGCCTCATTTAGGATTGCAGGCATGCTAAACACATACACAAAACCTTTTTCCTTTACTCATTGAAACTAAGTGTTGAGGCTGGTCAGCACCTGGAAGATCTGATGAGAAAAGCTAAAGTTACTGCTGTAAGGAATGATATGGACTCTATTCAACCACTGAAAACTATGCTGCTTTTAACTAACCGTTTATTATTATTATTATTATTATTATTGGTCACTTTCCACAAATAGGGCACAAAATAGAGCCTGAAACTCTTGAGAGATTGAGATTGAGATTATATACTTTGCTTCAAGAAAGCAGTGAGCACAGTGTGTACCTAACACAGCACAGTAATGTTGGTTGTTGATGTCTCATCGCTTGGCCAGACTGAGCTCTGTTAGATCTATTGCCTATAATACTGCTGAAACAGTAATGGCATACTTTGAGATAAAAAATTAATAACCGTTTCAACTGAAACTTTTTCCCTTTCTGTCTCAGTTTTATGTTTCATCTTTCTCTCTCAGAGTAGCAGGTGACCTTGCTGGGAAAGCATCTGCCACAACATGAAAACATCCCCTGCTGAGACTGATCTGAGAACTGTTGAGTTGACTCGAGAGCTGAAGTCTGCCAGCTCTGCTTAATCAAGATTATGTGCTCAGCAGTCCCTGCGCTGTCCGCTCTCAGAGCAGAGAGGTGACTGAGTATTCAGGGTCAGTATTGCTAATCAGTGCTGGCGTTTTAGGCTGTTGCCCAGATATAGTGGAGCAGTATGTTGGTAGTGAACGATGGGTCCTGTTTGAGGCAGTTCCATTGTGCTACTGCCTGCTTTTTTTCCCCGTGACCTTCATTTAAAAGTCTTAGTTTTTGTGTATTTGTTGTACTGAACAGAATTTTTATTGTTCTGTACATTGATTCCATTTTCTTTTTTTCATTTTGAATATCTTTTGCTAATATAAGTTAATATAATATAATCTATCTGTTTGTTTCTATCTGTCTACTGTATCTGTCTGTATTGTCTGTCTTTTTTGTACTGTACAGCATATGTTTTTGTTTTTAAGTTTTAATTTTTTTTATTTATTTTTTTTTGGGGGGGGGGGTCATTTTGATACAGGGTTTTTATACAGGGTAAGAATTAACCTCTAACCCATAGACTGTATAAAAACATTGACATAGTGTTTTTTAATTTAAACGGATGAGTTATAAAAAAATCAATTAGCTGTATAGACCAAAACCACTTTTCGAACCAAAGTGTCCACATGTTTTTTTCTCCAGTAAAGTTGGACATTTTAACATGGGGAGTCTATGGGATTGCCTCCCTCTTGCAGCCAGCCTCAAGCAGCCAGTCGATTAAATACAGTTTAAGTCACTTCCATATGGGCTTCAAGAGAGAGAGCGGGAGGTTGCCACTTGCTCTAAACCTACTTATAATATGAAACAGAGCTTGAATCTGACCTTTTTTATTTTATTTTCTAGTAAATGTTTTGCCCTTTGAGTTAGCTATTTGTAAGCTATTTGTATTTATGGTGAAGAAACATGATGTCAATGCGCAACAGGGTTTGTGTTTGGGCACAGGTTATGCACTAGGTTCCAGGGCAATGCAGTCAATCACTTCTTATCTCAACAGTGCATTATTTTGCTGAATTTAAGCACACTACCCATTGCACGTGAAACTTCGTGTTGGAGTGTAATCGAAGAAAATACTGGAGTTTCTACAAACATCTGGCCAGCATTTAAAATGCTTTGTTTTCAACCTACAAGCATTAGTTTCTCTGGAGATACAATTTGAAGTACTCACTTGTCTGCTTTCAGGGTTCTTCTCAAGGACACATTTCTCAGACTCGGTTTCAATTCTGCCTCTCATAGGAAATAAAGATAATAAACAAACAAACAAGCACATCACATCACGCTGTTTTGATGTGCGGTGCTTTTTCTTAGATTTCCCAGTCTGTCTGGTTTATATATATTTATATACTCACACACAAACACTTGTGGTGATGTTCACTACTCCCACAATATTTATTCACTGGGAAAATATAAGCATCATCCTAGGTTCCTCTAAGTCAGAGGTTCAGGTTATCAAATCAGGGCTAACCAGATCTTAGACTTAACTAAAACAGGTCTGGAGATAATTTTTTTTGTTTGTTTGTTTTTTTTTTTAGCACGGCACGATACTGCTCGGCGGGATCGTAGACATGTCGTTATAGTTGCGCGGCCTCTACTGCTGTGCTGAGCAAACTCCGGCGATCCTCGTTGGCTGTGCTGTTTTAATCTAGCGGGTGTAGTGTCTTGTGACGCAAGTTCAATGACACAGGTAGTGGCGATTCTTTACGGCCAATCAGTGATCAGCAGGGTTTGCATGTCACATTTTGGTAACAGAACGTACCGTATCGTACCATGCAGTGGAAAAGTGTCATAAGACTGAGACTCTGAGGAGACAGACTGGGCCTTACTGGCATCTTGACCTCTGCTTGAGTGGTTCACCCACCTGTTCATACATTTAGCAAGCGCCATGGTGTGTGTGTCAGCATAATCCACCTGCCACACTTGCGATCTAGGCGAGACAGCATTCCTCAACCTGACCATGTAATAGGCTGTCCTTCATAGTGGAAACATCCCATGGGCACTACCCTAAGAGCACACAGAGAGAGAGATGGCATATCACAGCGTCGGTCATGAACAGATGGGGCTCTTTGCCTCCGGACCTTGTGTGGCTGGCCTAATCCATCATCTAAGATGAGAAGCCCTTATTTTACTCTCCCATCTCGCCATCCTCACGACTGCCAGTTAGTATTTTTTGTTCACCTTGAATCACCAGCAAACATCAGCTATTGATTACACGAGTGTGTGTTCCCTTGACTGTTTTTCGCAAGAAGCCTGCAAAAAGTTTCTATGCATGACTATTGGGAAATTGTGGTCAAGTGCACGTATTCTCATAAAATGTTTAATTCTTGGTCTTCATTAATAATAGATCTAGGCCAATACCAAGCTGCTTGTGATATAGCGAGTGGTGAAATTACAGTCCACAGAGTTTCCCTTGTTGTCATTGAAAAATAATAAGATATTCCAGATATTTTACATCCAGTTGAGAATATCAAGGCACATATCCATCTAATCGTTGTGCACATCACCAACACGTACCCAGAGGTGGAATGCAAATTGCTGGCTGGCTTGCAAGTCTTCTGAAGGACAAACAGCAATGATCAAGCGTCTTTTTGGTAATTGGCTCATTTTAGTGGGCAAGGGCTCCTAAGTGAAAGTAATGATGTTTTCCGCATATTCAAAGTAGAATGCTGTGGTGGATGTGTGGTAGGGAGTCATGCCATCTGTTTATCAAATTGCCAGTGTAATGCACCGTTTTTAAGACTAATGGGATTTGTAATTAAAGTTAAGCACATAGGCAACACAAATCAAGAAAGCTCTTCCTAAAGCACTCACATTAAATGCACAATTCTATTAGCAGCTGCAGACTAAAGACCATAAGAAAAATTAAGGGCTAATTCTTTAATTGCTTGCCCTCCCCGTCTGGGGCTGTTTTAAGCAGGGACTGTTTTGACAGCAGTTTACGAGGGTGAGCGCTACGCCCAGAGGAGCTGACAGATGAGGGGAAAAATGTGCTTCTGTAAACCTGGCCTGCTGCTCTGATAATGCATGAAATATTTTTAGGAATTTACATTTGTGATGTGATATTTTTCCACATTTAACACACCGTATCATTGAAAAAGAAAAAATGTTACAATGCACTAGTCAACAAGCTGCCTTACTATGTTTCTGCTTTTGCATGGCATATTAAGTTTATAGCTGAATAAAATCCAACAGACAAGCAAGAACAGTGCCTCGGTAGATTGTTGTCTGTTTTCTCCTTCTCACAAACAGACCAGCAGCAGTTTATTTGTCTGTCCTTCAAGGGTTCATGATTTAAAGAGAAAGAGTTCTCCCAGAAATGACCATTCTGTATTCATTTTCTTACCCTCATGTCTGTCAATTCCTTTCTTCCGTGAAACACAGAATGAGTTGTGTATAGCAGAATGTTCAAGAAGCTCTATTTTATAAATTGAAAGTGTAAGGTGAACGTGACTGTCCTGCAAGATTTTTAATGAATAACTTGAATAGCTGTTACTTACTGTAGATGTTTCTCTATATAGCCGACAAGCCAAAATGAATGTGAGTTCATAATTGATTTTTTTTTCTTCTTCTCATATCCTCTAGGTCCGTTCTTCATTTCTGTAGATAGCTAGCAAGAGACCAAGGCAGAAAGACATCGTCTCCCTGCAGCCTGACCTTTTAAGTTGTGAGAAATTGAGGTCAGGCATGGAGGCAGTCCAATTATTGCTAACCCTAGTTAGATTAGCTGCAAAAGTCCTACATTGTATTCAAGGATTTCAGCTGGCTGAATTTGATCTGGTTTTAGAGTGGAGCAAATCAACACAGTTCATCAGAAATCAATTATGCATAACCTGCCAAACGAAAGCTGATAACTTTCGCTGATGGCTGTGGAATTCAGAAGCATGTAAAGTATTTTAGTTAAGAACCGAGGAAAAAAAAGTGAAAAAGTGAGTGTGTGTGTCAAAAACTAATATTATAAATAATTATTGCGTTTTAAAACCTTTTTCTATTTTAATACATTTTAAATTGTAATTTATTGCTGTAAAAGCAAAGCTGAATTTTCATTCACTAAAGTCATTACTCCAGTCTTCACTGTCACATGATGCTTTAGAAATCATTCTAATATGCTAATTTGGTGCTCAAGAAATTCAGAGTGTTTTCTATAAATGCTGAAACAATTCCAGTGTAAGTTCCATTCACATCAGCTTTCAGCATTTTAATAAGGATCAATTGAGTTACATTAAAGTCTGTTCAGGTCATGCATCCAGACAGATTCCTGCTATTTATTACTACGTGAAACAAGGTTGCTGATGCAGATGTGTTTAACGATTCAGGAGAGCGATTCTGAATCATTAATCAAATGGTTCCTCTCTTTTCCGAGTCCCGTGGAGGCATGAGGCAGATGTTTAGGGAGATAATAAGGAGGGGTTCAGAATGTGATTGGTTGTGCTCCAGCTGAGCCTCGTGGGGCTGCATGCTTATGCACTCGGTCTGAATTTTGATTTGGCACGACGCTCCAGCCATTGTAGTTGGCTAACTTCCATTAGATTTCAACAGAACACATCTGTGTTTCTTGTCTCTTTCAGGGCATTCCCATTTTTCAAGATTCTTTTGGAATGGTTGGGGTATAGATGTTTTTTGCTGCAAGCATTGATCATCTCTGCATAACACCAAACAATGTGGTTAATCTGAATTGGAGTGTGGTGACTTCTTCACTTGAAGATTCACTATTATCACACTTTACAGGAGTCAAAAGTGGTACTTCAGTACTGTTGCATCTTCAATTCACTGTAACAATAACAAGGAGAAATCCAAAGACTGTTGCTCTTTTCAAGCTTCAAAAAGCACTCAAAATCATCATAAAAGTATCATTAAAGTAGTACATTATGACATAATCATGTCTTCTGAAGTTATAGTAGCTTTGTGTGGGAATTGTTAACTGGATCATTGAGTTAGTGAGCTGAACCAGGACAGGATCAGTCTTATATATTATAGGAATTGTTTAACTTTGTATGTGTCTGTGTGTGTGTTAATTCGACCCACTGATTCATTAAAATAATGATTTATTCATGAATCTGACATTTCATGAATGTGCCAAAGATTTTCGATTGATAACTTTTTAATCTGTCTCACTCTCAAAGCTGTTATAATGGCTTCAAAAGTCTCGAGATATAGTGTGTGCCTTGTATTTACCATTTTTAAGACATTTAAATGGTGTTTTTGCATCCTTTTTGAAGCTTGAATGCTTTAAAGTAATAATTCACCCCAAAAATAAAAATGCTGTCAACATTTGTTCACTTTCATGTCATTCCAAACACATTACTTTATTTCTTCTGTGGAACATAGAAGATGATCAAATTGTGGAAATGTATGGGAAACACTGTGGTAATCAAACAAAACAAAAATTCTGTCCAGCTCAGGCCATTGCAAACCCATATTACTTTCTTTCCTATGTTGTACATAAAGTAAGCTCTTTTGAAGAACTTTGGCAACCAAACAGTTTTAGTTCCCATTGACTTCCATTGTTTTTTTTTTGTTTTGTTTTTTTTGTCTACACAGTGGAAGTCAATGGGAACCAAAACTGTCTGGTTGCCAAAGTTCTTCAAAAGAGCTCACTTTATGTACAACATAGGAAAGAAAGTAATATGGGTTTGCAATGGCCTGACCTGGACAGAATTTTTGTATGTATGGGTGGACTGTATAAAGTCCCCATTTACTGTCAATTCTAGGAAAACAGCATGGAAAAGTAGTAGTTCCAATTATTTTGTGTTCTGCAGAAGAAGAAAAAATTAAAATGGGTTTGGAAAAACATAAGGGTGAGTAAGAAATGACAGAATGTAAATTTTTGGATGATTTGGATCTGTACCTTTAAATAGACAATAGTGCCTCTATAGAAAGGTATCGCTCTCTATCAGTTGTGCACAAAAAAAAACATAAATAACCCATTTAGCATGCTCACTACTGTGGCTACACACTCTTTGCTTAGTGGATTTACAATGGTGGATCAAGGGCTAGCTTTCTGTTACACATGTTAAGAAGAACAATGTAACACATCAGGGGCCTGTCTCAGGAGGGAAATGCTTGGAGCTAAGCCAGCGAAGCATATAGAGAAAGGATCATACGCTATCCAGCACGCAGCAGTGGGTCTCATACAGTAGACTGGTCAGATTGTCTGCAGTGTTAACACTTCGGCTGTAAAACCCATTCAGCCAGCATCGCTGGAGCGAAGGTGGTTTACCATCTTTCAGAACTGAGACTAATCTTACTGGTGTCAGGCAGGTCATTCTGCTGCAATCATTTCGATTCTTGCTGATGATTGATTTGGATTGTTAGCATTGAAAGTTTTCTCTTCAAATGTCATTGCAGTGCTTTCGTAATGTGAGCGCCGAGAGCATTTAAGCTTGACCTGCTGTTAGACTGTAATAAGATTTGGTAGTGTCAGTGAGCTCATGAAAACAGTTGGGCCCTGCAGAGAGTATGAATGACTGACTCGTTCATGTAGGAAGTCAGTTTTCACGATGGCTTAAGGGAGGTACTTGAAGATTAGGACATAGGCTGGGTGAACTGCATATCCTGAACATGGACTAAGGCAGATTTTCATTGCATTGACATTGGCTTTTAAGGGTACCAGGGTCCACAGACTTTCCTCGATGTCTCAGTGCACAGCCATTCAAGATGGATGAAACCTCAGCAATTGTCTCAGGGGTAAATTAAAACTTGGGAAAGATTCACATTTAAATACCAACTTGGTAGTGTTTTAGTATGTGTAAATTAATGGTTTTTTTTCTTTTATTACATTTTTTATCACAGTGCATCACAAGAATGTTTGCTAGTTTCAGTCCAGCGCTATTCACATTTTCCCATCCAGCGCCACGTCGTTTAATTAGCAAGTGCATTTGTGCTCATTTGTGCACCCATGGGCAATGCTGGTCTAAAAAGAGGTGTGTTCAGGCGCATTGCTGGTACATTGCTATTTTAAGGAGCTGAAAATAGACTGCGCCATAGACCAACTCAAACCTGTTCTAAAGTCTAAAGTCAATGGCGCAATATTCTTTTGTTATTTAAAGAGCGCGTTGGTAGAAAATGTGCCTCTGGGCGGGTCCATAGTGCGCGTTGACTTTGCTTATTACACACAGGGATGTGCGTCACACAAACATGCCAAATATTAAAGGGGGGGGGGGGTGAAATGCTCGTTTTCACTCAATATCCTGTTAATCTTGAGTACCTATAGAGTAGTACTGCATCCTTCATAACTCCAAAACTAATATCTTTAGTTTTATTATATTCATAAGAGAAAGATAGTCTGTACCGATTTTTCTCGGAAAAACACGACCGGCTGGAGGCGTGACGTGTGGGCGGAGCTAAAGAATCACGAGCGCCAGTAGGCTGAAATTTAACAAGAGCAGCATCAGCGATCAGTCTATGTGGTATGTACTGAAACTGTATATATTTGCTTAGCGGTTTTGGAAAATGACTAAGTTCCATTTTGTCGTCTTTTTTTTTTTTTTTTTTTTTTTAAGCTGTACATGTGGAAAGTGCAGTTTGATGACAACATCGCATGTTGTTTACTTGATGTGCTTACGCGCCGATAGCTAAGTTAACAACACAGAGATATTTGAAGCAGTTTTACTCACCGCATGCGGTTCCAACACACGATCGTGACCCTTTTTCCTTGGGACTGCATTATCCTTAAGAAATAAACGATGTGCAAATACAGCGTCAAACTGGGCCTTGTTTGTAAAATAAGCATCTTCGAAATGCTGGGGAACAAACAAAAACACTTGCACAACTCCGTTGATGCTCTGTAAAAATAAACTCCATCCACTGGTCCCTTAATGCTGTTTTTCTTTTGGTAATCTGTGCAGGGTTGTCTTGCCCTGGCAACCAAAAACACACTCCTTTTGTGACATTTCGCGACGCTCTCGCTCTGATCAGTGAAGTCTGTTGTGCTCTCAGTGCTGTGCTCTACGGGAGCGCGCGCTCTTCCGGCAGAAGTGCCCTTAGGACCCATATAAGGAAATTCCACTCCATCTAACGTCACACAGAGCCATACTCGAAAAAAACTTTCCGAAACTTGTGACAAACCGGAAGGAGTATTTTTGGAACAGAAATACTCCTTCAAACATACAACTTAATTTTTGAAACTTTGTCCATGTTTAGCATGGGGATCCAACTCTTTAACAGTGTATAAAACTCAGTATGCATGAAATAGCATTTCACCCCCCCCCCCCCCCATAAAAACAAAAGGACATTACAGTGTAAAAGAACATTACTGTGAAAGCTACATAAATATAAAAATGTAATGATGGATAGTCATTGCGTGTATTAGAATTAGGCTACCTATTTGCAATTCAACCTATTACTACATATAATGATGAGTGAAATTGGTGAATTAATTGAACAATCGTGCCAATACACACACTTATATATTAACTGACTGATCGCGCGGAGCTTTTGTGGATGCCTGCTTGTCCCATAGATGATCTGCTCGCGCGCTTTAACTTTGCGCACGAGCAGATCGGTTTCTTCGCTTGAGAAGCATTCAGCTTTTCCGCCTACAAATTCCACCAAGTAAACAGCGACCTGCCATGGCGCGAGCGCATCTCGCTCTTTAAAGGAAATTGGAGATGACACTCTGATTGGTTTATTGAACGTTATGAGAATAGGGACAACCCATTCCAAAAATGCGCACGGACCGTTTTTTCATCGTTAAAATAGCAAAAGTGGATTTGGACAAGCCCTGAGTGCACTTGCGCTGTGCGTTTTACACTTTGCATTTAGATCGTTAACATAGGGTCCTTGGTTGGAGTATATATCAGTTTAATTCTATATATATATAAATAGTTTTTTCCAGCACAAGATGAAACTTACAGAGGCAGTCGAGATAAGTTTAATGAAGTTACACAGTAAGGACCTTTACATCCCATTGCCTGCCTTTAGCTATGAATATAGCCCAACTGTTAATATGTTTGACATTTTCACAGCTCACATTGTGCAGTTAAATCAGGTCTGTGAAATTCCCCGTCCCCCTAAATCTGAACACTTGCCTGTCAAAGAAGAGCGTTGATGTAACACCCACCTGTCTCCCAGCATTATACTTGTAGCACATTTATTTCAAAAGCCTGATTTATGAAGCCTCTTCATGCTGCACAACTTATCTGAATTCCACAACGGTTGACAGCTGAGTATATATTAATCACCTGCTGATGTGCAGGGTCCCTTTTATCCTACAAGCCCCAATAGCCGAACAGATTAACGAAAATGAGGCCAGCGACGTTATTGCGCTATATTAGCATGCATCTCATGCACACCCACGTCTCAACTTAACATCAGTCCTCCTTCATAAAATCTTGTCTGTGTGGATGTATCCCCTCAGACATGTATTTTTGGTATTTTTTAAAGTTCAAATACAAGAAAATTCAAATTTCAGTAAATTTCCATTAAATTAAACGTTTGCATTTAACAAGCAAATGACAGATTTTACTAAAAGTTGTTTCATATTATTTTCCATATAAACTATAACCAGTTGTTTCATAGTCTTTTCCATATAAACTATAACCAGGAACAGTCGTGATTCCAAATTAACTTTGTTTTTCTTAGTGCATTTCCCTAGAATCTGTCCTTTTAACAATAAAAGGTGTTTTGCACACTTTTCCATGGAGGATTTGGAGAAACAGAGCCAGACTTTTTTCAGTGTTTTGCTAGTTATTGCCTTGTGATACCGATACTGTCATGCTTTGTAATTTATAATTCACACAGAAGGGAATGAAAATGAG
The DNA here is from genome assembly GCF_003368295.1 of Carassius auratus. Classification (NCBI taxonomy): domain Eukaryota; kingdom Metazoa; phylum Chordata; class Actinopteri; order Cypriniformes; family Cyprinidae; genus Carassius; species Carassius auratus. Next base: position 4,131,422 of record NC_039263.1, read on the forward strand.
ACTGGACATGCATGTTGTCCCTTGTTAGCGCGGAATGATTAATAGTTCCTCATTGTGCTTTGTGATTTCTTGCATGAGATCCCTGAGGTGGCAGCCTTGCCTTGGACAAACAATGAAAAGAAGAGAGAAACATGGCATGTATTCTAAGCCACTGGACTGATACCAACACATCAAAATCTAATTAGTAAGGCCTAGTTGTACTGAGTACAAGGAGGACCATAGGGGCAGTTTCTTGAAGAGGAAGAGATCTCTTCTGCCCGCAAGTGTTACTGAAGACTGCAGTAACTCACTTTGACAGGGGGACTTGCAGCAACTCTCCATGGTTTATTAGCTGACAGCAGGTGTTCTGATAGCCTTAATGTAAGCTGATTGCTAGCAACACCGTGTATGATTCATCCAGTGGCACCCATAGGGAGGTTAAGATTTCCTAAACTGCATGTTCCACCAGACCTGTTCCAACCCTGCTGAAGGCAATGGAGGGGATGTGTTTAACATGTTGTTTCTTATGATGATCAAAACCCCAAAATAATCATGGTTGCAATGCATTGTGGGATGTGTGACAGCACACTGTGAGTATTTCTCTCATTGTGCAGACATGTGTTGGATACTATAGAAATCATCCTTCCTGCGATGTGATTCTGACCTTCACTGTTGCAGTAACTCAACCCAGAATGCCCCGATCTTTCTGTTTGCTCGAAAGCCTGACACTCGGTCGAGAGAAGGATTGGTGAGAGAAGGTAGCCTCAAGGTTTGTGTGAGTGATTTATTTGTAATGAAAAATTCCTAATTCCCTGTGGGCCCTTAGAGTATCGTATCGATTTAGTGTCAGTCGGACAGTGGGAGTGCGCATGTTGTGTATTCTAGTAAGGCTCACTTTAATAATCTGCTGCTCCAAGGCTGATGTACGCCCAGCTATAATCCATATTTAAATGGTGCACTGATAGAAGAGCAATAATTTATTGGCCTTTCACATACAGGAGAGAATAACTATAACCCTCTCTTTTGTATGGTTATTCTCTCTTTTACACTCTAAAATGGTTGATCCTTGACAAATTTATTTCTATTTGCAGCTGCCTGGGAGGGAGAGGAAGTCATGAGTCAGTTAAAGGAAGTCAAAACAAGGAAAGAAAGAAAGAAAGAAAGAAAGAAAGAAAGAAAGAAAGAAAGAAAGAAAGATTGGAAGGAATTGAATAAGGAAGGGAAATGTAGAAAAAGGAGAAATAAAGAAAATATTGGAGGAAAGCAAAGAAAGAAACATAAACCACAGTGAAAATGTAGGAAGAAATAACTATGTAGAAGGAAGAGGAAGTGCAAAAGAAAATGGAAGCAAAGAATGAACAAAGAGGAAAAAAAGAAAAAACAGCACTAGAGGGAAAGAAACCAAGGAAGGAAGAACAGTTTTAAAAGAATTAAAGATGGAAGGAAATGAGCAAGAAAGGGAAAGGAAGGAAAAATTAAGGAATGAAAAAAAGAGAAAGGAACGATAGATGAAAGCAAAAGGAAAGTATGGGATGAAGTAAAAGAGAAATAAAAGAATGGTTGGGGAAAAGTAAATTTGGAAAAAGAAAGAAAGAACAGAACAGGACAAAGAAAGAGAGAGAGAAAGAAAGATGGAGGCAAGACGTGAGAAATACAAAGAAAAACAGAAATAATGCAAATGGTTTGATGGAAGGAAGGCAGGTAATGAAAAAGGAAGGAATAAAGAGAGGAATAGGATGGAAAAAGAAAACTACAGGAAGGAGGAAGCAATAAGAAGAGAGAAATCAAAAGGAAAGAAAGAGGGAAAAGGAAAGAATGAAAATAGGTGGAAGGAAGAGGATGAAAGAAAAAAAACAGAAGAAAACTATAGAGGGAGAGAAACCAAATAGGAAGGAAGTTAAGAAGAGAATGCATTGATGATATGAAAAAAAAGAATGATAGAAAGGGGGAGAGATAGAGAGAAAGTGTGGAAAAGAACATAATGCATTAAAAAAGAAAGGACGAGGAAGGAAAGAAGACGCAAAGAGGCAAGAGAGTGCTCTAATGAATCCATCTGATAACAGCAGCTTGTTTCGTCTGTCTTCTTTCCATGCTAATCCTTGTGATGTCAGGCTATTGATGAAATGGAGACAAACTCAAATTGAATTCTCAGAAATAGCTGGGGTTTGTCTATAAGCTGCCTTTCTTCTGCGCTTCCACTGCCACTGCTTCATTACTGTAAATTAGTTTGCCTGGCCGGTCGCCAGCACTGCCTCATCCTCGAGCTCAGAGGCTGATAAGACATGAACGCATGTCTGAAGCCCTGCTCACGCTACAGTAGCTGTCAGGTGGCAGTGAGAAACAGTAATGAGGCAGCTCTCTCCGAAATCAAAGCAACCTCCAAAACAAGCTAACTGTAGCAACAAAACTTCCAGCAGTACGTTAGGAGCTTTCGCTGACCCGGCACAGTTGTTCAACAGTGAGAAACGTCAGCTTAATGCTCGACAGCCGTTCTGTAGAGAGCTGTTTTTTCCTCTTGAGTATTTTAGAAACAATAGTGAGTCTGACTATATAAACCATTTCTATAGTAGCGAGGAGGGCAAAAAAGGTCACAACAAGAGAGCCTGTCAAAAGCAGCGCGTTTAAAACACTCATTGTAAGTGGTCTGTTGACTGTAGCATGCTTGTGCAACATATGGTGTCCTCATTTAGGTGAGATTGAGTTTCTTGGGATGGTGTGGCGTTGTGGATGTTCATCTGGGCTGGTTAACCAGACGGTTGCTGGTTTGATCACCTCAAGGAGTGATCTGTGAGTGATTGTGGCCCTGAGAAACCTCAGGTTGCTGCAGGGGGGTTGTCTCTATACTGTAAGTAATGCGCTTTGAGTGACTTACGATGAAAGCATCAGCTAAATGAATACTGCTGCTTCAGTTTTGCAGGATTTTTCTTTTCACTCACATCTGAGAAGATGAAACCAGAGCGCAAGTGTCATGACGTCCCAGAGGCTGGGCCAGTTTGAGAGAGATTCATTCATTCCAGCTGACAGAATTGGAGCTCGTCAGACATAAAGATTTAGTTGTAGTTTAAAACTTTAGGGTAATGAAAAGCTGTAATTTTTCCCCTTTAATTTGTATGACTGATATTGATGTGATGTCTACCAATTAGGCATTAGACGATGTCCGTCTAGCACACAGCTGCTGTCCACAGTCCAAATTATATTATTTTATTATGTTTTTTTCCCTGTAATTACAACTAATGATATTGAAACAGATTAGTGACACAATAAATAAATGATAATTAAACTTCAAGAACATAAACATAATTATTTTTAACAAATAGTCGTCTTCTTACTACTAAAATTGGTAAAGATCATTTAAATGCAGAAAACAAAAACACATTTTAATTGTAATTATTACAGTTCTAAAAAATAAATATGAAATACAATTAATGTTGTTGTTTTTATTTATGCCAGTATATTTAAAGTTGATGAAGAGTGTCAGGATTTTTTTAAAGAATAATTTACAATTATTTATTTTCATTTTTGTGTTGCCACACATTTCAAACTGAGAATAAATGTATATTGTTACAAATTTACAAAAACAGATTTAAAAAGTTACATTAACATTACACCAAGAATACTGTTATTAATGGATGCTTTTAATAATAAAAAATATATTTTATATAAGCTTCCTTTTTCTCCTTCATGTTCTATAACAGTCTTTCATGCACTCTTCAATCCAGTTCACTCCTGATTTTTTTGGTCCCCCTTTCTTTTTCTAGCGTTCCGCTCTGGCATCGATAGCATGCTGGATGATGTGGTCAGCCTGCTGGGGACTGATAATGCAGGCTTTTTTCATACACACGCGCTCACACACACATCCCACACCTGCACAAGAAAACCCACAATGCTATCTCTCAGGATGAGCCCTGGTCCTAATCTGTCTCCATAGCAACAGGGTCCGGGTAGGACTCCCCCAATTGGCCATGAGCGTTCAAAAATAGGGGATCCTGCCTCATGACCTAGAGCGAGCAAGGGATTGTGATTAGCTATCAGTGTGATCATCAGATAAAAAAAAAATACAGCTAATTGCTTCTCAGAGAGCAAGTATTGAGCAACTGACATGGCTGCGATAAGCTTACAGAAGCAGAAGGAGACTCTAGCTGGGGGCTGATGTGACTCTCAGACCTCAAGCTGAGTGGTTTAAGTCTGGGTTAAGAAACAGAGTCATTGTACTTCTTAGTGTGGTACTGATGGAAAGAGGGAGGCTGTTTTATTTACTGTGCTCGAGCCAAGAAGGATTTTCCTCTGCCTCATTGACTACAATTAGGAACCACCTTCAGAGTAGATGCTTTTTAGTTTGGGCTGTTTGTAATGGGTTATATATAACACCACTCTTCACATTTACTCTACATGTGGATTTATGTAACCATATTCATGTATAGTGGACTTTAGTGCGCCAAGGTTCTCTAGAGTGCCATATTATTTCCATATCCACCAGAATAGGTTTCTCAATGGCTAATGCCAATATCTACTGTGTAAATGTCAAATAAGTAAAAGGTACACAAATGTAAATAACTGCAAAGGAACGGTTCGTATTAATTTTTTTTTTTTTTTTTGCAAGTATGCACTAAATTGACATTAAAGGCATTTATTATGTTACAGAAGATTTCTATTTCAAATGAATTGTGTTCTGTTCAACTTTTTATTTATCAGAGAATCATGGGCAAGCAACTGTTTCACAGTCAAACCCACTCCATGGTGTGTTGAAACCATACAAAACAAGCCAAACACCTCACAGCTGAAACTTCAGGATGAATTCTGATGATCCTTTTTCCTTTTTTTGTTTCGAAACCATCTGCTCATGATGTCCACATATCTGCTGTGTTAGATCTGGTTTCTTGGATGAGAGGTTCAAGTCGTGAGCATGTCCCTATTATGAATCTCATTTTTAGCAAGGTGTATTATTATTACCAGACACCTACTGCTGTTTTTTTTTTTTTTTTTTTTTTTTTCTGAGCTGCCTGCCACCACACAAGGAATAAATCTTATTAAACTAGTAAAAATGAGCCCAGTGATGTTTAATGAGCACCCTTGCTGATGGAAAAAGCTATTTTATGTCTCTTAAAGATATTGCCTTATCTGCCCCTCTCACTCTTTCTTCCATTTCTCTCTTATATTGAAGCATCTGGGCCTCTGAGAGAATCGAAGTTAGGATAAATATTGAAAGAAGATAAAAGTCAGTTAGTATTAAGGTTTTTTCCTTCCTTTTTTAGCATTGATGTCGTGAAATAAGATTTCACTCGTTAAATCTAGAGCTTTTCTTGAGAGGTGTTTCTGTTTGCATCCGAAGGTTTTCATCACTGTTTGCAGACGTGGTTGAGCTGTGAATGCAACACTTCTAAGCCTTACGTAATATGCATCCTTTAATCATTTTGGTAATGCTTTTGTAGTGCACATCCACGGGCATTGTGCCGAAAAGGCAGTAGATTTGTGACAGTACTTCACACCTTTGGATTATTGGGCCAAATCTCAGCTATTACAGGATTACATGGGATTATTGTCACACTGGATTATTAGTTCAGACATCACATGGTGTTGTGGTGTTCCATGGCATCCAATTCAGTGTAAATATAGACCTAATTAGACATCTTTTTCTTATTGATTTTTCTTATTCATTTTTTTTTTCAATATTATAACTATTGATAATATAAAAAAATAAAAGTGAATTGTTTGTTTTCTTTCATTGTCCTTCATAGCAGTTTATTTTTTTCTGTTGTGTTTCAGCTTGGCGAGGACACCTTCAATCGGGCCAAGCTTCTGAATGTTGGCTACACGGAGGCTCTTAAAGACGCAGAATACGGCTGCTTCATTTTCAGTGACGTAGACCTGATCCCTATGGATGACCGGAACCTGTACCACTGTTACGACCAGCCCCGTCACTTTGCCATTGCCATGGACAAATTCGGCTTCAGGTAACATTCAATATTTAAGGAGCCACAAAGTGCAGTAGTCTGTTGACACATTATATTTTATGTATCATTTTATCTCACTTTTTATCATTCTTGTCCCTTTTGATACATAAATAATCAGAAGCCTCATATAAAGGCTGAAAATGCAATAAAATGAAATCAGTGGCGTGTTTTATATGAATTTAATATCCTTGTAGAATTGTGGCCTTGCCAGATTTGATTACAGATAACGCTGGGCCGCATTTGTTGCTATTTACATACATATTAATAGATGGCATTGTCTGTATTAGTCTTTATTTCTTTGCAGAGAAAAGAGTCCGTTAATCAAACAGCCAGAGCTTGAGGGCTGTCTGTCAAAGCCTGGGCGTTTGATGATTAATTGCTTTTTTTCCACTAGGGAAGATATATGTCTTATGATGCTTTGTCATCTGGGGCTCTAGAATACAGCTGAATTACTATGTATCAAAAGTTCGTTTGTTAGGTGCTGTGCCAGTCTAGACAGACCTGGAGCCTTGACAAGCATATGTATTCATTTTCCAAGGCAGACAATTATTTAGCGGAGACATACTGGCTCTCTTCAAGTGTATTAGCTGGAAATATTTAAACACTGGTGAAGGTTTGATGTATTATGTTTTTTTTTTTTTTTTTTCTCGAACTTGAAATGAATTTTGTCTGTCTTCTGTTGGCAAGCAGACAAGCTGGCCTTTGCTCCATGGTGTTTCATTTCCTGTCTTTGTGTGAGGGGCGAAAGGACCAAGACAATCTTAACTCTGCCATCCTCAAGGAATTGGTCTAAATCAGCCTCTGTCTTACGATGTATGCTATGTTGGGAAGTTATTCCAAAAGATAATTGTTTACTAATCAGTTGGTATGTGTAACACATTTCATAATAGTTACTGTAAAATGATTTAAAAGTATGATTATTATACTTAAGACAATTATAATGTATATGTTTTTATTATATTAGTAGTAGTAGTGTTCTTAATAAGAAGTAATTTTTATAGTAGTAGTGTTTTTGAACAGTTATTTGGTTTTAATTCTCTGTGGACGGCCAGACAATACGTTGTTAAACAAATGCCACTGCCGTTCTCCAGAGCATGAACTGCTTTTAACTGTCAGTGGGCTAATAACTCCATTTCCTCTGTGAGTCATCTATTGGCGTGCGTCTGAGGAGGCCTTAACGTTGGTTTAATAAATGGAGCACCTTTTGAGGATTACACGCTCTCTGACCGTGAGCATGGGAGGAAACTTCAGTCATATTGTTTCTGTGAAGACTGCTGCTGTAGCAGATGGCCTCATTCATTTTAGCTTGTTGTCTTTTAACGTGTGGTTGCAGCGCGCACGAGCACTTGTTTGTGGATGCATGTTTGTGCGTGTTCATGTAAGTTTTCGCTTCTCTTTCTGCCCTTATGTCGCACATTTGTTTGTGTGGGTGGATGTGGTTGCTGTTGTTGGCAGCATACACTGCTGTAGCCCAAGGCAAACCCCAGGCTGCTACCCATGATGCACCTGCCAGCCCACAGCCCAGTGGGCCTTTTAAAAGAGGAGACACTGAAACCATGAAACCAACTAAGTGGACTCGATGCTTTTCCAGACTGTGTTCATCCAGTAGAGCATTTGTTTGAAGCCTTCGAACACTTGCTTGAGATATAATAACTCTGTGGTTTCAATTTCAAATATATGACTTAGTTCTGAGAACCACCAAGGACTTTTAATTCAGCCTTTGACCTGCAATGGAGTGTTTATATTTATATCAGCCTTTAATCCTGTAGACGATGATTCCTCAGATAATTCTCATCTGACTTCTGTACCTTGAGCTGTGTGATGAGAAAACTTAAGCTTTTACGGGGCGTCCTTAGAGTTGTGTAGCTCAGCCGAGGGGCCTAAGGGTTGGCAAATAGGATAGAGGTGATGAAAGAGAGTTGGGAGAAGGATCAGATAGCATTTGGAAATGTTGGATCCCCTGTGGGAGGACTCGGTGGCTCTCTAGAATCACTCATACGAGGTGTAATTTTGTTAAATTCGAATGCTTGAGTTGACTGACTAAAGAGCTCAGTTCAGAGAGGGCCTACAGAAAGGATGTTTAGCTGTAGACTTGAATCAAAAAGAAAATCGAATGGGAATCCAAAGCCTTTAGCGCTACATTCCAAATGGACAAAAATCATGAGTAGTCAATTTAAAGTAATATTACTGCAGAAAATGTTATTGGTGATTATAAGGTCACTCAGATATTAGGCTTTATTCTAATTTGTCTAATAACTGAATAAGAATGACTGAGGTCTGTTCCCTCTTTGCAGGCTGCCCTATGCGGGGTACTTTGGAGGGGTGTCCGGCCTTAGCAGAAAACAGTTCCTCAAAATCAATGGCTTCCCTAATGAGTACTGGGGTTGGGGAGGTGAAGATGATGACATTTACAACAGGTAAGGCCATGAATTCGCTGTCTTTCTCTTTTATAAGTGCCCGAGGTCTGTTCCTTTAAAGTTGGGATAAAACAGAAGTAGCTTAGGATCTTTGACATACATCTGAGTGTAATGGATTATCAAAAAAGAAAATATGTAGGGCGGAGATGTGGGAGTTGCACTCAAAGCCTAAGGAAGATGCAAGTCTGGTTTACGACACCAGAGAGAAGTCTATCGTATCATCTGAAGATCAAGTCAGTTTGACTAAATTATTACTAGATTATACTAGATTATGAGGTCTGATAAAATGTAAAAAATAAAACGCATGCATCGATGAGTTGTTTGCAATAGGATCAATAACGTGCATTTATCAAATAGATAGTTTAATTTTTTTTTTCACGTTGACTTTAAATTAGTGGTTCCATATTGGTGTCTGGAGAGTTTGAAGGAAATTCACAAATGTATCCATTTGTGCAGCTATCTGAGAGATTAACTGTAGTTAAATAAGAATTGTCATGTCTCCTTGATGTGAAAAAGCTTTAAAACCTCTACTTAATCATTTAATAAATACCAGTTCTGCTTATAAATTTTTTAACATGATGTCAGAATTTTTTTCTGACCAATAAAAAAGTTTACTGTATATGGTTATCCCGCTGTGTTTTAATAAAGTCTAATTCATTACTTTTTATTTAGCTATAGACTCATTTGGTAAATGTATTCAGCACTTCTCCCACAAAAACATTGTCACTTCAGTTGTTCGGTTGGTTAATAAAATACAGCACCACAGTTTGAGGGAAATGGGCAGCTAAAGGAGAGGCTATTAAAAGGGAAAAAGTCTTCAAAGGTTTTATTTAAATTATGTATTAGTTTATGCTCTTTGCTTTAGTTTAAAAGAAAGTAAGAAAAGTAAGTTATAATGTCAGTGTTACTTTGACTAGTTGTTCTTTCTGGTGGTTCTAGAACAATCCATTTTAAAGACGACTGATATGCTGACAAATGGAAGTTAACCATGAAATGCACATATTTTGAGTTATTTATGATTGTCGTAATTGCTGATACTGTATGTCTAAATGTGTCACTGTGATCCGTGATAACAGATTGCACATTTCCAATCTACTTCTTCAAAAATCATTTGTGACACATTAACAGCTTCTGTGAGAAATCTGAATATTCAAATACTGTACATTTAAGAGAATATGGTTCTTTATTTCTCTTGACTTAAATGAATAATAACGCTGAAAGTTTTTAGATGACTGCCCATGTGTGCTCTTTAGAAAACTTTGAGCGACTTTCTGGGATGTCATTTAGTTTTGAGGTCTGGTAGACAGGCCTTGAAATGTGTTAGACAGGCTTTAAAAAAAAGTCATAAGTATGCGTCATCAGAAACAGACGCTTTGTCACTGAAGAGTGTTCTTGCGCTGTTTCTAGGTCTTTTTTTTATTCTCTGGGATATGCAGCTCTGCAGGGAGCAGCTGTATATTCAGTGGCCGCTCACAAATCTACACCATGTCCAGACAGAAACGTGTGAATAGATGACACTCTGCTGTCTGATGCCTGTCTTTCCAGATAATGAATAGCTGCTTGTTCACTAGCTATCATTTTCCCCTGCTCAGGTGATGAGAGAGCAAAACCTGCAGAATATCAGGGCACATGTACGCTCTTGCAACAGCGATAACACTCGTGGAGATATGCCCCATATGTCACTCTTTAAAGTTGTTTAGGGTCCCAATGACAGTAGATAGTGGAAACTGGATGGTGTGATAAAGCACACCTCTCAAATTATTTTTACCTGCCTTTGCCCCCTGTTTTTTTTTTTTTTTTTTTGACACAATGGATAGATTATAAAAGTAAAAATAGGCCTTATAGCTTGATATCCATAAAAAAGCTGCAGCTTCCCCTGAGCTCTATATCTGAAGTGAGCTGTTTTTATTGGGGGAATATAAAAAGCTTGATGTTGTTTTGAAGGAGTTCTAATTATGTATTTTGCATGCATATTTAGTGCACATTAACTGTCAAACTTCTTGGATTTTCTCGCTGCTAGTTTTATGTTCTAGGTGTGTCGAAATGAGCACCTTTGATTTTCAGCTTTTTTAATTTATCATTACTCCAGTGTTCAATGTCACAGGATACTTGAGAAATCATTCAGACATGCTGATTTATTCCATGTTTTTGTGGAAACTCTGATACATTTTCTTTGTCAGAAATCTTTGATGAATAGAAAGTTCAAAAGACTGCGTTGTTTTAACCCTCTGGGGTCTGAGGGGGTTTTGGGGTCCTTATCAGAGAATATTTGTTTTCGACATAACTAACTTCATTTAAAAGTAGACACTTTGAGCCACTGTAGCTGACTCAGTCTGTGGCTTTGAAATATTTCTAAAGTATGAATAAGTTCTTTCTTTACAGACAGGGAGCAGTCAGCTTTTAGCAGTCATTCAGAGACAAGATGTAAGAGTGAATGGCATGTGGACCCAGCTGTGTGTTCAGCTTCAAATTCTCTGTCTGACTGGTGGAGAGACACAGAGCCCATTTAGATTCCTCTGGGTGGAAGTTTACTTGAACATACTGTCAGTTCTCTGGAACCAGTTTGCTTGGGCTCCAGGGACTCCCAGTCCCTGTCAGAACAACTTCCTCTCTTCCCATATCTTTGAAGGTCAGCGGTCTGACAGCTTGGGTCCAAGTGCCAATGGACATCTCTGCAAGCTTGAAATTCTGCAGCCTGGCTTCTTGAAATCTGTAAGTCTGTGCGGATGTGCCCCTCTGTCATTGCTGCTTTAGAAGAGACACATTGTTTGTATCTGGCCTGTCTCTGTGGACTGGATTGTTAGTTATGCGTGTGAAGGCAGCTGGCATTAGTGTGCAGAATCTTTGTTTCTTGCTGTCGTTGATCCTGCAGTAGTAGTAGACTTCTAGCTTCAAGTGTCCCTTCTAGCCAAGGAAGAAGTTAAGAATTAATACGGAGTAGCTATAGTCACCCGCTATTGGTGAGAAGCTCCTGCAGCCATTTCTTTCCTTGGTTTCTGACAAAATACATGACAAATTCAGAGGGGTCATTTTCCAGCTACACTGAAACTGTGTTGATCTTTGAGCTGCATTTACCATACGACAAACATTCTAATTAGCAAGTGACTTAACTGAGGTTCATTTGAGCTTTCACATTTAAAAAAAAAAAAAATGTTTTTGGCATTCAGTTTTTGTAGTTTACTGTTAGTTTACTGCACATCAAAGACAAAGTGCACATTTAATCCATTTTTTGCTCAATATTTATCTGTTTATGATCATAATCTAGACAGCAGCCATACAGTATCAAACTCCAGATGTAGACAATCCTTTGTTTTCGTTTTGGATTTTGGATCATTTTATGGCAGTTTCATAATAATGATTGCTTTAAAATTATAAATCACCTGAAGAGGCATTATCTATAAAACATTCTTAATGGAAAGAGCAACCACTATCATGCTCTGCGAGCTGGACAGAAGGTCACCGCTGCATGCACTGGTAGGGTGAAGTCATTGTGGATAGAAATAGCCCAGAGGGATGTGTGTGAGGGAGGATAGTGGACTCAGATGACTGTGTCCTGGCCTCATGCACAGCAAATGTTCCATCACGCTGGCTTGAAACAAAAAGCAAAAAAAAAAAAAAGCTTTTGGAGAGTTTTGCTCTTCCCTCTGGTCATGTGGACAGAGAAATAACCCGTCATTCTTTCTTTGATTTTCAACATTTGTGTAGTTGGAGAGGATGGAAGCCCTGGAGGGACATTTCCCTTTACATTTCAGTAAGAACGAGACAGTGGAAGGCTGTAGACAGGTGTGCTCTACTGTGATTTTTAAGTTGAAATTGAAAAGTTATGAATTACTCTTGAGGAGACTGGACTAAAACGAGGAGTCTATTTTTGACAGCATTCAACAATCACAGTCCGAGTCTGTCTAACTCCATGGGCATGTGGAGACACATGACTTCAGCATCAAGAGTGCAGCTTTTAGCGGCGTTTATAGCAGACATTTTTCTTGGCTCATTATATTAATGTGCAAAGTAACTTTATATTTCCAAGATAATATTGACGACTACCTGATTTTAAGAACATAACCAACATAACCTGGTCATGTCACCTGATTATGGAGAACACAAAGTAATTAACTAACTAAATAAATGCATGTATGTATGTATAATATAAGGGGCGAGTGAGAGAGAACTTTACTTGAACCGACCGAATCAGTCGAATGAATGACTAAACGACTCGCTCATTAAAACAGTCATTTGCCGCCACCTACTGTTGCTTTAATTTCATATTTAATAGTATCACTGAATTTCATTTGTATGGTAACAACTCTACAGTTTCATATTATTCTTAACTGATTTTAAATGAAACAATGTAAAAATATTATGTGAAAGATGACACATTTAATAAGGTTAGGGGGGAAAAATTTATAAACAGTGGGAAATTACATCTGTTTTGTTTTACACAGCTGTGTTTTGTTATACACAGAGTTAAGTGAGAGAACATCTGTATTTTTGTATTAGGGATCATGCAATATGTACTCTCCAGAAATCAGTACAGTAGTTTTTTTTTATTCCACACATTTAATGGGAGAGAAAACCAGTTGGGGAGGGCTGTAATGGAAAAAGAAAACCAGACAAGGTCAGTCAGTCTGCCATATTGTATGACCACTCCTCTGTCCCTCCCTTTTTCTCTCACTTTTTCCCTAACTTTCTTCACCTTGTCTCTCAGCCTGTCTCTCTCTCCCGGTGTGTCTGACCTGTCTTTTTTTTTCTGCTCCTCTACCATTTTGCTTCACCAGTAAGCCATGAAGTAATAGTAACGATTCCAATTCTCCTCCAAACTAAGAGTCTAATGCAATTCAATGAACTGCAGGAAGAAAGAAAGGACTTAGTTAATCCAATCAAAGACTATGGGCCAAAACAGATCAGTCAAAATGATTAATTATTATATCAGCGTTCATACAAACATTCCCTTAATCACAAAACTGATTTGTTGGCTAATAGAGACACTGAGTTATTTCATCATGTACTTCTGTTATGGTACAATAGTGATGCTGTTTGCTTTTGTTTTGGATGAGTAATGAGTGTTTCCCCACCTGTTTTCCACATTCGCTCTCTTCCTGCAGGTGTTTTAATGCTTTTTTTGCCTCCAAGGCTGAGGTTAATTTAGTAGCATCTTTTGTTTGTTGCTAACCAGAAAAAACAAACTCATTTTTCTATGCAGTGGAAAGGAAGTCACAAAACTTTCACGATTTCCAAGGTCTTTAATGGCACAGCATTTTGCACCCCCCACCCCCCCAATCAGACAGCTTTTAAATCGCGGCAGCCCCAGAGTAATCACAGCTGTCTGAGCCAGGTGTGAAAGGCCAGAGGTTCAAGGAAAACTGCTGCGAATTAATCGCACAATAGGATCTGAGAAAATGCTGTAATATGTGTGTATAATGTGCATAATAATGAACACAAATCCAGCTCCAAGGCATTTAACCCTCATCTTACCCGAGGCTCACGGCTGTTTAGCCAAATTACTGCAGGTGTCCATGAACATGAGCCAACCAAACAGTAATTTCCAACATGGACACAGTTATTGGAGTTATTATTATTATTATTATTATTATTATTATTATTGTATCTCCTTTACATACCTGGAGCTTTGCCGATTCCAGCCAAAATTCAAATCAGAGCAGAGGAGAAAAAATAGCTTGATTAGAATCAACCTCATACCGGGAATGGGGTTGAGCAAGATTCAGACATGAGGAATTTCACAATTTGGCAAGGTTCTTACACTGCAAAAAAAAAAAAAAAAAATTCAAGTTTACATATTTGTCTTATTGTCCAGTAAAAACATGTACAATATGTTTACAATTGTGTAAGATACAGGTATATAATGTTTATTTGGACATTTAACCATATTAATACTTCAGTACTGATATCATATAAATACCATGGAATGTACTGTATGAATATGATTATCATATTCTGCATTAAATGAATTTGGTGTTTTCACTCAGAAATGTAACAAGTAGTTGTAAAGTTTTAAGTTTATGCATTTAGCAGACACTTTAATCCAAAGCGACTTACAGTACATTTTTTACCTAACATGTGTTCCCTGGGAATCGAACCCATAACCTTGCGTTGCTAAGGCAAAGCTCTTACCACTTGAGCCACATGACAGTAAAACATTGTGAGATTGTAAAGTAGAAGTACTGAAAAGTTTTTTTTTTTTTTCTTTTCTAAAACATACTCTAGTAATCTTTTATTTACAACTTTAGGGGGAAGGTAAGGTGAGGTACTTTATATCATCCTTAATGCGCCATATTGTGTACAGTTGATTTTATATTTTGAATGAACTAGTTAAAAATCACTAAATACATTTATATGTAAATATGGTCACTGTCACGCGTTTAGTTTGGTCCTCAGTGACATTTATAAATCCACTCTCTATGTGGATTTATTCTTCATTGTTTACATTGTCTTTTCTCTCATTATAATCTCGAGCCCTCAGAAGTCTCCTTTTGCTTTCTGGGTCAAGAATTCCCAGAGATTACCTTCAATCCTCCCAGCTGCATTATTTATAACAAAGGACTTGCTCTTGGATTATTAGGATGATGTATATAAAAATGGAATAAATCAAAAATCCCACACAAACACACAGAAATAGGCATGCTCTTATTCTCTTCGGAAGGATTTCCATCTAATCAAATAAAGGCGTCATCCGTCAGAAATGCAGTGCGGGGCTCAGAGCTCAAACAACACAATGCTCACATGACAAACATAAGATTTGCGCTAATGCCAAGACCTTGAGCCAAGCAGGGAGATTAGAATGGTTGGATTGTTCAAGCAATCCTGAGTCGCTCTAAGCTGTAGTTACTCAAACAAATGGGATTGTACTCCAGGCGGGGTGTGTGTGGAGCTGCCTGGTCTGGCTGCTCTCTTAAGCAAACCTTGCCGACACAGTTCTCAGATACTGACTTTTGTTTTGTTTTAATTCTGCATTGTTTCCTGCTTATTTGACATATCCTGGTATTTGTGTAGTTTACTGAGTCTTTGATTAGCTGTTGCTGCTTGAAGTTCATCGTTTGTTCATGTGTCAAACTACAAACTACTGTCCACTTCAATACCACATAGGAAGTAAATTATCTTTTGAGTGCACATAAAAGATGTGTCTGAATATGCATATATTTATTTAAACATAATAATAATAATACATTGTTTTGTTTTTATTTATATTAATATTACAATAAAAGTATGTGAATGTGGACATACAAATGAAACAAACAGAAAGTGTTTTTGAGAATTGGAGCTGGGTGATGCTCTCTCTTCTCTAAACCGTAGCTGTGACAATCAGTAGACGATGTTGTGACTGCGTGAAGCCAATCAGTCAGTCGATATGAAACCTCGTACACTCTAACCATTCGTTTTCTCCATTGTTCTCCCCCTTTCTGTCAGAATCACACTAAATGGGATGAAAGTGTCCCGGCCCGATGTGAGAATCGGCCGCTACAGGATGATCAAGCATGAGAGAGACAAGCACAATGAGCCAAACCCCCAGAGGTAAGACCCTTTTCTCCCTCCACCTCATCTCTGTGTAGTGTGAATACAGCCTGAATGCTTTCTAGTTTGTTGCATTGCAAACTTTATCCAGCTTTTGCCACTCGGTTGCCTGGATCTGCAAGATAGTTTGATCTTTAAGACCTATTCAGCCTCCTAAATATGATTGTGTGTGTTGATGCCAGCTGGCGGAGGTTCTTAATGCATGAATAGCTCAAACGTCACTGGGTGTAAAATAGCCCAATCAATAAGCCCATCCGCGGACGCTGGGCTGCGAGCCAGATCGTTCCCAGGTAGAAAAGCTTCACAGCAGAGCAACTAATTGCAAAACGATTCCTGCAGTTGCAGGTTGGTCTACTGTTTCTTGGTGGTTGTCAATCTTTGGAAAGTGCTGAGCGAAATGGCGAGATGGAAGCAAAAGAAATGCCATTAAAAGTTAGGATTGGTCTTTTCTCTGGTAGGAGGTTTCACTCAGCTCTCACTGTGCAAAGATAAGAGTCAGTGATTTATTCTCTTTTGCTCAGTTTCATTCTCATTCTTTTTTTTTCCCTTGATCTCTTTCTCATTCACTCACTTACTGTCTTTCCATTTATGTCCTGCTCTTCCTCATTCTTTTTGTCTTTTTTCCTACAAGTGGCTCAGACAATTGAAGTAATCAGCGCGGCCCACCCCGAGAGCCACTAGCGCATGCTAAACTCATTTTTGCTGGAGAGGACAGAAGAACGCTTGGTCGAAATGAATGGGGTGTCTGTGCTGAAGTTAATGAATTGAAACATGTCACACTAAACCGGGTCGTTTGTCACAGACAGGTCGTTTGTTTGTGTTCTGTCTCAAATGGGAAAAAAGATGCGGAGTCGATTGCTGAGATCCACATTTGGTACAAGCATCAGACCGGAAAATGTGTACTTTATTGTTTGCGGAAACATTTTTTTAATGCTCTTCAATTAAGCCAGTGCTCCTCTAAGGAAACCTGAAGGTTATATACTTAAATATGAAGTATTTATTATTATAATTGAAAATATTTTTCCTAATTTTTCACTGAAATTTCTTTTTTTAAATGCTCTTCAATTACCACAAGGCTCCTAAGCTTATATACTTATTCAATAAATATGTATGTAAGTCAGAAAAAGCTTTACTTTAGTGCACCATTTACTCTAAGTGTGCTAACATAGTGACTCCACAGACTGATGCAGACATTGGCTCAGTGACAATCAATATATCAGGAAGTGCGGTCAGAGGTTGATGAATCTCGACGGCATCCTCTGAAACACTCTGACTTCACCAAGGCTGATATAACCCTGAGTCACAGCTCAACTGGGAATCTGATTTATAATTGATTAGCGCCATAACGGGAATAATGGGAAGTCGTTTAGAGTATGATCCCTTCCTCTCTAGATTTTATTGCCTCCATTAGAGGCTTGTGGGGGATTATTCTAAAATGGCTCTTTTGTATGTGATAAGAGGTTTAGTCTCAAACATAACTGCCTCTTAAAACTGAGCTGGAAATTTGATGGAGAAAGCTGATTCGGGGAATGCCGTGGATTACTGGATTTTATTTATAAAATGTGTTTTATGTGTGTTCCCCATACATTCTGTGATAATATATCAATTTTTTTAACTGATAATGTGTGTTTTTAAATGATAATGTATGTTTTTGTAAAGGGCAGAGTTGTGGTAACTTCAAGTTGCCGGCTCTTTA
The DNA here is from genome assembly GCF_003368295.1 of Carassius auratus. Lineage (NCBI taxonomy): Eukaryota > Metazoa > Chordata > Actinopteri > Cypriniformes > Cyprinidae > Carassius > Carassius auratus. Next base: position 4,148,992 of record NC_039263.1, read on the forward strand.
AGTTTTGTCTTGTTTTATTTTCCTGTCACACAGGTTTAGGTCATTTTGTTTTTTAAGACTTGCTGCATGGAGATGAGTAAGTGGCTGCGTTCTCCAAGCAAACCCTTATTTAAAAAGAAGAGTTGTTGGACTTGATGAATGGCTGTCCTCTCCTCAGCTCTGTTACTACCACAGCCATCTTTGTTTAGTCACTCCGCAGAAGAGCATCAGCCTTCATAATGAGATGTTTTGCTCGCCGGAGGAACCAGGCTTCTATTCATCAACTTTCCTTAGTGCTGCTGCACACCGGTCCACATGAATATTAATTCTAGTTCAGTGTGAGCCCTTTCAGATACACTTATTTCATTCAAGAGGTGTACATTAATCATTATCTGCAGACTCTTTAATGGCCTTCATGGCACCTACATTGATATGGAAGTTGATAGCTTCACATAAATCAAACTACCCTTTAACGGACAACTTGAACTCTCTTTCCTACTTTTGTGGCATTTTTCAGAGTAGATGTGCTATTTGTTAAAACATTTCTTCTTTGGTTGAGACTGAAATGTATATCATTTTAGGTGTCTTAAGGGATGGAAGGTTAAGATGTAATGTAAAACGCTGCTGGAGAAGCAGAGCTGCTGAATACTCCTGTACTTTTCTTTTTTAGCAGAGCTCAGTGAACTTAAGTAACTTCTAATTTTAATGATAAACCATGGGAGTCTAAAACTCTCATCATATCTCTGTTTCTCTTGTCTTTCAGTGCCTACAGCACAAAGCTTGTTTCTTCCTTCTTTTTTTATCTCTGTTACAGTGAAAAACTATCTTATTATGTAACTTAAGTGTTTAAATATGGTCAATGTGGTTTATAGGGTTAATGTCTGTTTTGATTCCGATGAAATCTTGTGAGAGCTATTTGTTTTTCCCTTGCAAGAATGATGCTCTGTGCACCTTTATAAATGTGATTTCACCCCCTGCTGGTTGACATTGGTATGTAAGTGTATGCATTTAAGTCATCCATATTATGATATTTACATTTATTTGACATTATCATTTGTAAGTGACTTACAAGATGTGTTTTATTAGCATGACCATTCGTTTGGAGTCTAACAAGTATGTACTAGCTCCAAAACATTTCCAAAAGAAAACAGTTGTTTATATTATATTATTATAATTAATGTTTATATTATATTATATTATAGTTCCAAAGCTGTATATCATTCTTTCCTTGAAATACAAAATGTGAATTTTGAAAGAAACTACTTTCTTTTTTTCTTTTTTTAGAGTGAACATGGGCTGTCAGGCTCCAGAAAGACATAAAAGCACTATAAAAGCACCAAAAAATAAGAAGCCAAATGATATTTTTATAATTATATGTATTTATCTTCTTCATTACCCAACATGAATGCTTTGAGCTGATAACCTTAACTTGCAGCTCTCAAATCAAAGAGGCGCAGGTTATGGCGTTTAGTTATGAAACAGTGTCATCGAGGTTATTGACTTTTAACCTTCATCATAGCTGCCATATTTAATCTGAGAGCGGCAGATTAAGAAGGTGAAGATTATTAGTCCGTCAAGACTTTTATGGTTAGAAAAAAATGTGCTTGTAAATTGCGCACTACCCTTAAATAATTTAATTTGTACTTAATCTTCCTCCAGAAGTTGCATATTAGTGCCTTACATTAGTCATAGTTGCTCTTAAGGTTATACTGTGAACCTTTTAGGGGTTAACAGGGTACAAAAAAAAATATCTTTGAGGGAAGTGCACCAGTGAAAAGCTACTGACCCCTTAAAAGTAATATTTTCTAAGTGTTGGAATATAGTGCATAAGATGTATAGACCACTTGTGTGACCCTGGACCACAAAACCAGCTGAATAAATAAGCTTTCCGTTGATGTATGGTTTGTTAGGATTGGACAATATTTGGCCGGGATACAACTATTTGAAAATCTGGAATCTTAGGGTGCAAATAAATCTAAATACGGAGAAAGTCACCTTTAAATTTTTATTTTGATATAATTACAGTAGGACATTTACAAAATATATTTATGGTACATGATCTTTACTTAAAATCCTAATGATTTTTGGCAAAAAAGAAAAATCGATAATTTAGACCCATACAATATTATTATTTTTTTTTTTTTTCTATTTCAAAAAAAATTCCCCAGTGACTTAAGACTGTTCTTGTGGTTCAGGGTCACATGTATGGTTTATTTACAATGCATTTTTTGTCCTTTATGAAGATGCACTGTAATTTTTAAGCCCTTTTGTATCCTAAATGTTTCTGAAAACCATGACGCTGCTAATACTGTTTGTGTTTCTTCTTCTTTTTCCAGGTTCACTAAGATCCAGAACACCAAGAACACCATGAGGAAAGATGGGATCAGCTCACTGATGTACAGAGTGGTGTCTGTGAAGAAATACCCGCTCTACACCAACATTTCCGTAGAGATCGGCAAGCCTCCTCCTAGACCTCTCAAAGGATAGAGAGCAACTGGGTCTTGACCGAGGATGCCGTGACCTTCTTAAAGTTCAGCGCACAAACACACACACTCAAGCTCTGCCCAGGATTACCTTCCTAAGATAATGCAGTGAAATGCTGAACAGGTTCGTTCTCAGGAATATGTGGAAGCTTGATGTGGATCCATCGATGTGCTGTTGATTCATATGCTGATCCAGATCAAGATGTGCGCAGTGTTTAGAGGAAAAGGAATATTATCATCATACTCCACTGGCTGTTTTATTCAGACCTTGAGGATCAGTACAGGATTTTAGGCTCTTAACGGGAAGGTTGTTGAGTTCTGGTTTTGGTAAGTGATGTTTATCTGCGAAGAACAGCCTGGTCACTTGATGTAAATCAGTCCGAACATACACTACTCTACATTTCAAAAGCGAATGTGTCTTTGTACCTGCGATGCTTGCAGCGTTCAATCTCTTCTTTCGTTTGTCAGATGTTGGTTGATCATGTGAGGTTGATAAATCAGTGCTTGAGTTGGCTCCTTCGGATTGTGTCCATATCTCTCTCTTGCGCTTTTATGTTGTTTCCTCTTTTGGGACTAACCTGAACTTCTCACTTCTCAGCATTTCTGGGGGTGAAACCCTCGTTGGGATGTCTTCTTGGGAACTTGGGGGACAATTTTGTGTGTGATTAGACTGGATCTGGACTAGTCCTACAAGCACATGACTGTGTCAGTCAATCTGGTACGAATGGCTGCCTTGTAGATGCCTGGAGAAACAGCGGTAACGTTCGCTGAGAGTTGAGGAGCTTCTGCAGAAGTTACTGATGATCAGACCTCTGTATCATTCACCACCTGCTCAAAACTGACTGTGCTACAAGCCACTCTTTCTTTGTTTACTTTGATTTGCCTGAAAGATTCATATTTAGATGTCATATATCAAGGCTTTTTTTAAAAACTTGAAGTATGAAGTTAGCAATGAGTGCTTTGATCAAATAATGCCCATATCATTCAGAGTCCAGGGTCCAAAATCAACATTTTTCCACACCTTTCAATTCAAGTGAATTAAAAACATTCACCATAGTAATTATTTCTTACAGGCTATAACTCATATTGCCATTTTTTTATTTTAAAAAAATGTGTGTCTCTAACAAAGGAATTGTTATTAGCTGTCTTTTTTGCATATTTGTAAGAGCACAGTTCACCAAGAAGTTTGTTCAGCCTTAACTGTGCAATAATAATGAGAAGACCTATAATTTGTTTCATTTATATTTTTGTTTTGATAGCTTAATATGAAGACTTTTTATAAACTACCCTTCAAATGTTTGGGGTCAGTAAGATATATCTGAAGAAATAACACTTTTAGTCTATGAATGCTTCTACATTTTTATAGTTTAGATTTCAGATAAATGCTCCTTAGAATTTCTGTTCATAAAAGATGAATTACATGTATGAAAATATATAGCAGCACAGTGTTTTTAATGTTGGTAACAATGAGAAATGTTTCTTGAGTGCCAAATCAGTTTATTAGAATGATTTCTGATGCATCATGTGACACTGAAGACTGGAGTAATGGCTGCTGAAAATCTATCACAGGAAATCAATTAAGAATATGTTAAAACAAAAATATATATATATTTCCAATTCTAATAATATTTCACAATATTACTGTTATACTGTATTTTTGATCAAATAAATGCATTGTTAGAGACTTATTTCAAAAACATTAAACAATGTTACCAGCCCCACACTTTTCAACAGAGTTCAGGAGGACAGAAAAGGTCAAAAACATAAATCTAGTTTCCATAATTTTCATCATCTGTCATTTTCATGTTGATTTTCACTTGCACTTGGTGTTTGGCTAATGTTAAAGGGATAGTTCACCCAAAAATGAAAATTCTGTCATTAATTAATCATCCTCATGTCCACATGACATTTACACATCTCCAAACCTGTAAGACCTTCGTTCTGTAAGACCAGAAATTACAATATATTTGATGAAATCTGAGAGCTTTCTGACCCTGCATAGACAGCAAGGGAACTATCAAGTTCAAGACCCAGAAGGGTAGTACATTGTTAAAATAGTCTATGTGACATCATTGGTTCAACTATAATTTTATGAAGCTACAAGAATGCATTTTGTGTGCATAGAAAACATGTTGGAGATTAGCCAATAGGCTGTCGGTTCATTAAATGATAAGCTATTTTCTCTAAAAAGCTGTTTATTCAGCGTAGTGAAGCCTCTACTCCGTTGACATCAATAATAAAAAAAAAAATTAGCCTCTGATCTCCTTTTGGACCTACTGGCAAAGTGGAAGCATTAGCATCAGCAGTTAACTGTTTTTTTTTTTTGGGCTAAAAGTTGCAGGCTTGCCTTCTAGTGGCTTTGTATAATGCATATGCATTGTAAACATGGTAGTCTTTTGAATGGCAGCGGACAGTGAAATAGAACAAATAAAGTATTTATTTTTGTTTTCTTTGCACACCAAATGTATTCTTGTAGCTTCATAAAATTACAGTTGAATCACTGATGTCATAAAGATGTCCTTTCTACCGTTCTCGGTCTTGAACGTTTTAGTTGTGTTGCTGTTTATGCAAGATCAGAAAGCTTTCGGATTTCATCAAAAAAAATCTTAATTTGTGTTCCGAAGATGGACGAAGGTCTTATGGGTTTAAAATGACATAAAGGTGAGTAATTCATGGCAGAATTGTCATTGTTGGGTGAACTATCCCTTTAATTTTGGACCCTGTGTTCTCCTCTTCTGAATGATCTGGACTGCATTGAACTGCTTTTATTTACAATACTTTGCAAGCCTCTTAAAGATGTTTTACCATTCCTTATTCCTTCTTCACCTTTTATTTTACAGCCTGAAAACACCAAGCTGATGCCTTCAGATGTTTTATGAGGGGTAAATGTGAGGGGAGTTCAAGCTCTTTTTTTCTCTCTTATCGGCTTTTCTGCACCATGTGTGGACGGTTCTTTGTGCTATCAACAATTCTTTCAGCCCAGCACAGAGGAAGTCATTAATGAGAGCCCAGTCACTCTCTCTGTCCTTTTTAAAATACACATCTCCTAGTCTTTCCCCTCATGCCTTTCATTTTAGCCTCACCAACTCATTTCATTTCTGTGTGTGCATTCATGTTGTCTTAACTGCTGACCCAAGCAGTCACTAACGTTGTTTCCTTTTTTAAGTAATTTATCACCTCTGTCTCATGGGTACCATGACCTGCAGTTATAAGTGCATTACTTTTGCAACACTGATTTTACATTGGTCATCAAGCTAAATAACGGTTAATACTTACCTGATGCAATATTGCCACAAGCCCATTGATTTTGCCTGTAATAATAGCCTTAAAAGTTGACATCCATAGTTACCTTTATTTGAAAGATTCCCACTGTGTGCAAATAGTTGAGTATATTCAAAACTATTCATTGATCATATTCATATATTTTTTTTGTTTTTACTCTAGCTGTGACCTGCATTTTAAGTGCCGAGAAACAGTGTTGTAGAATGCAGTGAATCCTAAACCTTCAACACAAATGGGATTTCATGCCAGTATCCTTATTAAAAAGACATTATGCTTGTCCTGAAATGTCTTGGCAAATGAAATAGAAATCTGTTTCTGTTGGAGCAAGATGAGATTATTTCCTTTCTCGAGGTTATGTATCAAGGCGTGTATTAAATTGAAAGAAATGTTGCAGAGTGCATGTCATTTACATTATCTTAATTTTTTCAAAATGAAAAATGCAGTCCACATGGTGTATACTGTGTGAGCAAAACAAAGTTCAACATATTGAAGTTCTCATGTACACTGTTGCACGTAATCTTTTAGGCCTGATACAGCATAATAATCTCTAGTCATTCTTCTGAAACTTATTTCGATATCTCTCAAATTTAAAGGTGTACTTAGTTATTTTTTATTGGTTGCACTGATTGATATGGAAGATTTACACTACCATGACTAATTTAAATGATTCAATAGGGCAGTCATCTTTATAACATTCAAAAGTGTTTTTTAAATATATATACTTTTGAAGTAGGTACTTTTATTCAGCAAGGACGCATTAAATTGATCAAAAGTAAATGCATTTTTAATTTAACTTTCAAATAAATGCTGTATGAACTTTCTATCTATCAGTGAATCCTGTATCACTCTTTCTTCAAATATATCAAGCATATTAGAATGATTATTGAAGGATCAAATGACACTGAGATTAGAGTAATGGCTGCTGAAAATTCAGCTTTGCCATCACAGGAATGAATTATATTTTAACATTTAACATTCTTAAAATAGAATACAGTTATTCTAAATTGTAGTAATATTTCACAATATTACTGTTTTCACTGCAATTGAAAGATCAAATAAATGCAGTCTTGGTGAGTTTACCCAAAATGTTTTAAATATTAAATATTTACATTTATATATCATATATTTAAAATTACTAAGTGCACCTTTAAGGGCCTCTAGTAAGACCATGTATTTGGATGGTGTGAAATCTGTAGATATGAATCGTATTAGTGAGGACAATGAAATCTCATTTTTTTTATTATTATTTCTTTTTTTTTACTTTTTGTCTGGTGATACACTCAAATATTAAATCTTAAATCCTTCTGATCTACATCTTAATTTTTTACCCAGTGGCAAATAAATTGCTTCTAGTCTACAGTGTAGATATAGAGTTGCATTATTCTTTAGTATTTTGGGTGGTGTTTGATAATGTTATAAATGTTCCATTGCAGTTTTTAAAAGTTTATACATTTAAATCATGTTTTTTTCCCCATTCCAAAGTTACTCATATTTCCTGTGCTAACAATGCAATCAAGTGAAGCTCGCACAATGCTTATTACCAACTTTGCAAAGCACAAATCCAATCATTTAGGTAAGGATGCTATTCTTCACCAGATCTCGCTTTATAGTTTGTGAAATCACACCAGTGTCACATTGAATACACTTTTGATTTTGATGCTGTTCTTATATATCACTCTTGGGTCAGCGAACCCTCTCATACTGAAAACTCAGAGACTTGTGTATGTAAAGTTCACCCTCTCTTCTCCATCACCCTTTTTGCCCTCAGTTGTTCTCTGGAAATAACTCCATCTGTGCTCTGTGCTTGTCAGTGTGAGAGAGGGACAGAAGTGGGCAAGTATTCCACACCTACACAATGACATGCGAAAAAAACTGACTGCCTCAGGTCTTCACATCTGGGGCACATTTTTAAAGACTTACTGTCTCTATTAAGGTGTTTTTTGTACATTGAATGTCAAAATACTATATCTTATATAGAATGCATTATGTCATATCAAACATACTTTTTGTATACAATCAATAAATCCAATGCTACAAGAATCTGATGATGGGTTAGTGTTTATATTCTTTTTCTGGCTTGAAACAAATGTAGAATGCAATATAGTATAATGCCATATAGTAGTGTTTTGTGTGTGTGTGTGTAAAATACTAAATATGTAATCTATAAGAAATGGTTTAGAGGCCAAATGGATCAGAGAAATGTAATAAATCTCATATTTACCCCTGATTATTTCAACACCCACCTTTAACCAGCACCAGTCCCAAATCACTGCTCTGGGACATGGCAGTTTATTGGAAAGGGAACATCATATCTCTAAACTGTCAGCCTCATGCAGGGAACTCAATAATCTGCCTCTCAAAAAAGTTATGTTTTATGTGACAGATGTTGCAATAAACTAGTAGAAATAACAACACAAACATCTTCTAACTTCATAAATGGGATAATAGGACAAGGCACAGATCACTTGTGGTTTATTTATTTTGTGTACATTCGGTCACTGCCACGAATACAGTCCTCGTAAAAGAAATAGCATTATTACCACAGCTTTTAAAACGAGGTGTCAGAACAGAAATCAAGCAAAAATGAGCCTGTGCTATTTATACGTGATTCATTTCTGATAGGTTTGTTTGTATTTCAGACTACATTAGCTGGTTCCATGCCTGCATGGCAGTAATGTAAGTCTTCCAGTCTCAACATACTTTGGTTTCCAGACTTCTGAAGCAGAAAGTAATGAAAACATAGATGCTATTTCAAATCATATAAAAATTTTGAATAGTGCATGATCATTGCAGCTGCAGGTGCGTGCAAGTGTGCACTACACAGTGCCCAATGTTAACGTTTCTCTAAACGCAGTTGTACTTGTGTATTGTAGTTGCTAATATGCTCACTGTGCTATTTATAACCATGCCCAAAAAGGTGTCTCAAAACAGCTTTCATTAGGGAATATCCCTACCCTTAGCAAGTCAAAACTAGCTTTTACCAACTCATTTTACTTTAACAAATGGATGTTAAATGGTTAGTTAACATAAGAATAATAATAGACAGTTTTTTAATCATATAAAGCTTGCAGGCTAAATAGCCTCCACTTTCTTCCACAGGTGTGGTTCAAATATCTGCGGAGTTCATCCATTGTATAAATAAGGATGTCAGATGACCCTATTTTTGAACCCTTTCCTCAGTTAATCCCCTCGTCGGGCTGGCAGTTGCGCACATGGGAACACGTTGCCAAGCGGTTGCCTTCCCAATAACCTGCATCCTGACCGTCATGACAGCGACATTTAGTACAGGAGTCGACCCACACTGGCTCTCCTCCAGGGATCACTTGGGTCCTAGAGGCATTCACGTAACAGTTTGGCCCTGGAACCACAAAGAGAGAGATGATTAATGAAGCCCATTGTCTGTAGTTAAAGGTAGAAACTGCAAAGAAACTGCACTTGTTAAAATTACAAATGACCTGCTCCTTGCGTCAGACCAAGGCTGCATCTCATTTCTAGTCTTACTTGATCTTAGTGCTGCGTTCGACACCATAGATCATGACATACTCATAGATCGACTACAAAACTATACAGGTATTCAACGGCAGGCTCTAAGATGGTTTAGATCCTACCTGTCCGATCGCTACACTGTTAAAAAATTACTGTAAATTTTACAGTAAAATACTGGCAGCAGGGTTGCCAGCCAGGTACTGTAAATTTTACAGTAGTCGTACTGTAATTTAATTTACAGATTTTTCCTGTATTCTCAATTACAGTAAAATTCTGTAAATTAAATTACAGTAAGACTACTGTAAAATTTACAGTAACTGGCTGGCAACCCTGCTGCCAGTATTTTACTGTAAAATTTACAGTAATTTTTTTATATTTTGTATACTGCATTTTTACAAAAAAATATATTATATACTGCATTTTTAATACATTGTATATGGCATTTAACAATTATTTAAATAGCAAATGCACACTTTCAAGTAGTTTACTGTGCAAAGCAATTCTTTGAAAAAAAGCATATGTGTATTTGCTATATTTAAAGTATGTAAAATGATAGCATGCAATATATTTTCCCTATTGCTGACTTAACTTTAACTGCATAAAGTGTTATATAATGCATAACTTAATTCACCAAAAAAATATAAAAAAATAACATTTTTAAAATCTAAAAAAAAACAGGTCAAAATGTTATAAATCACTTTCAAATTTACATAAAAAAATGACATAAAAAGTATATTATTTTGAACTCATTTTTATTTATTTTAAAATTATTTCATTTTTTTTTAAATGGATATGAAATTTTGGCATGATTTCTTTTTTATTACTTGGAACATAATGGCCATCATGGACCTTGACACAAAGAAATATTCAAACTGCGTTATAACCGAAACATGACCAACATGGTCATATTAAAACAGTTCACCCAAAAGTGAAAATTCTGTCATTCCACACCCTTAAAACCTTTGTTCATCTTCACAACACACATTAAGATATTTTTTATAAAACCTGATGGCCCAGTGATGCCTACATTGCTAGCAAGATCATTTCCCTTTCCAATGCCCAGAAAGGTACTAAAAACATATTTAAAACAGTTTATGTGACTACAGTGGTTCAACCTTAGTGTAATGAAGCAATGAAAATACTTTTTGTGTGCCAAAAAACTAAATAATGACTATTCAACAGTATCTCGTGATCTTTCAGTTCAAATCAGAGCATATCAAACTGCCAAAGTCACATGATTTCAGTAAATGAGGCTTCGTTACGTCATAAGTGTTTTGAAATTTCAATGGTTCGTGTGACTTTTGCAGTTTGATACACGTTCTGAGCAAATGATTTGAAACAAAAGATTCGTAAAGCTTCTAAGCTTCATGAAGCAGTGTTTTGAGATCGCCCATCACTAGATATAGTTGAATAAAATCGTTGTTTTGGGAGATGGGGGTGGGGGGGGGTTGGCAAAAAAAGTATTCTCGTCGCTTTATAATATTTAGGTTGAACAACTGTAGTCACATGAATTGTTTTAAATGTTTTAGAGGCTTTCTGGGCATTGAAAAAAAGAAATGATCTTGCTAGAAATGCACGCTTCACTGAGCCACATCTTAATGTGTGTTGTGAGGATGAACGAAGATCTTACGGGTGTGAAACGACATAAGTAATTATTGACTTAATTTTCATTTTTGGGTGAACTAATCCTTTAAAAACCACAAAGATATTTTCAGATAGCTATCATCATTAAGGAATAGACCAATATTGCCAAACAAGTCATACAAAAAAAGTGATGCATGACTGACCGGAAGGAGCCGCGCACGTGCATAAGTCATACAAACTTTCCATCAAACAGATAAAAATCAACCAAATAACAATTATGCTCCAGATGAAGTTCCATCCCAGGATTCAAAGTGTGACTAGAAATATTGAAAAGAGTAAAGAGGACAATACATTAGATATATTACAAAACATAATAATACTTTCAGAAACAAATAGGGGGAGGACAGATACAGTCAGAGACAGATACAGGGATGAGAGGTACAGTCAGAGAGAGACAGAGGGATGAGAGGTACAGTCAAAGGCAGATAGAGAACAATAAAAGGAAGACGCAATCTTGGTGTGTGTGTATCCTTACATTTCAGAAATTCCATTGGAATTTGCACAGAAGAGTGGCAACATGTGGGTTGACTGCCACACATTTTCTTCTGTATCACTTGTCCTGTTTTTATTTCGATGGCACTTTTCCCTTGGCTTTGGGTCCTCTCTCTGGATTTATGCCCACAAAGCACCTAAAGGGTCATGAAACAGACAATATGTAATTAAGAGCGGTTTTAGGACCTCCAAGAAAGTTGGAGATGTCCACTAATAATAAAAAAAAAACATATTTAACTCAATAGCTTGCTGGTGTTAAATAGGGAGACAAATATATTCTCTTCTCGAGTTAAGACACATTGTTTTAAAGGCATCAACAGAAATAACACTGATAACATAACATTATTAAAAGGAATGTTCTGATATAACTTATCTATAAAATGCTGGTTCTGAAGTTGTTAGAATTCAACCATTACCTTTGAATGAACTCCAAGGTACACACTGCTTCCTCCTGATACTCAAGATTAAACTAGTAATAAGCAGCAAACAGAGTGGCAAGGCCGGACAGGAAACTGGGCTGAGTGCCCTCACACACCACCTCGCCTTCAATACTCAGCATCCAGTGCCCACTTGTCAAAGTGTCTCCTAAAACAATCAATATCACAATAGTAATTAATACCTATACCATTTTTTTTTTTTTTGTATTTCAGATTTTTAAAACAAACATTTACATTACATACTATATTTAGTAGGGGTGGGATACAAATGTGATTCTTAAATGTATCGCAATGCATAAGCAGACGATTCTGAACTGATTCACAAATGTCAAAAATAAATTTTCTAAACGTTAATTAATGTAATGTTGACGGAAAGTAAAAGGCGGATCTCTGAAACGCGGAAGTGCATGCCCAGACAGTCTGTGACATGCACATATTTCTTTTACTGTCTATGGTGTGTATCCACTGGCGCAGAGCAAGCGTTTTGAGACCTATAACGTTACTTGAGCGTTTTCAGTCCATTTAATGGAAGTTGAGCTTCCATAGTTGCATATGGTTTGTGGTGGATCGATTATGCAGCAAAATGCCTCCTAATGTGAAACAGACTGCAAGCACTTTGTTTTTTCTTCCTGAACCTTCTGGTTGTTCGTTCATTTGAAATGACTCGAAAAAAGATTCGTTCATTTTGCTGAACGAGACTCAAAAGTCCGATTCGGTAAAATGATCCGAACTTCCCATCACTACAACTGATGATAAGATTCAAGTCATAGACGCAATAAAACAACTCGTTTGTTTATTGGTCAGTGTCGCGCATGATCAGTTCATTTGTTCAAGTGTCACCGCACTGATAAGGAGCATTTGTGCACCCTGTGCCAAAATACACACAAGATTTGCCGGCCGACATAAATATAGACACATATATATAAATAGCATATTTAATAATTTCAAGGAATACGTATTTGGTCGCCCTAAGGTAATAAATTAGGCTAACTATACAAAGCAGACTTTATATCAAACAGATTTGTTAAAGTTTTCACATTAACGTTACCTGAAGTTAGCAAATGCTCAAAAAAAAAATCTACATCTCACTGGTTACGTTAACCTCTTAGAAAAGCACCACTGAGAATGTATATGACACACACATCCTCCGTGAGCGACCCTGACTGACCGCGAGGCTTTAGAAACGCGTTTTATTTCGGCGCCCGTGTTAACAGATGACTGCATGTGCAAAGTTGTTTTACATCATAAAATAATCACGACGAAGTGTGCTGATAAACACTAAGTTACAGTGAATATAAACTATTAGCACTGAAACATGTCATTCATAACGAAGGATTCCAGAGATTTTCTGTCCATGGCTGCTATAGCGCCGGGGGATGTGTGAAATCCTACCGCGACCGCGCTACTGAAACCCCGCGCAATTCTGCCTCGCGCCCCGCGGACGGATGATGCTTGAATCTGGGGTTACCAATATAATCCGCGAATGTAGAAGCATTCATATACTATAAACTACCAAACAAGAAATATAAAAAACTGAAGTCACTTACCACAGTTGTGAATCACTCCTCTTGTCTTTAACGTTAATCTCCTCGACCGTTGACGATGCGGCTCCGAAGATTTGAAATTTACAGCAAAATTCTGTAAATTTGAGTCAGACCTACACGTGACCCCAGAATGCATTGCAGTTTACAGCAATATGCTGTATTATTAAAAAACAGTCCGCGGCTGTAAAATAATGCTGTAATTTTTACAGCAATTCATTACAGTGTACCATTTTGTTTACTTAAATGGGGAGTCATCTCATTTATCATCAGTAAAATATGGAGTGCCACAAGGATCCGTCCTAGGTCCCCTTCTATTTTCAATATACATGTTGCCCCTTGGTAATATTATTAGAAAATACGGAATTAGCTTCCACTGTTATGCTGATGATACTCAGCTATATATATCAACGAGACCAGATGAAACTTCCCAATTATCTAAGCTAACAGAGTGTGTTAAAAATGTAAAAGATTGGATGACAAAGAATTTTCTCCAATTAAATTCGGATAAGACGGAGATATTAATTATTGGACCAAAAAACACTACACAGAATCTTGTAGATTACAATCTGCAACTAGACGGATGTACTGTTACTTCCTCTACAGTCAGAAATCTGGGTGTTATATTAGACAGCAATTTGTCTTTTGAAAATCATATTTCCAATGTTACAAAAATTGCATTCTTCCATCTTAGAAACATTGCCAAGCTACGAAACATGTTATCTGTTTCTGATGCAGAAAAGCTAGTTCATGCATTCATGACCTCTAGACTGGACTATTGTAATGCACTTCTAGGTGGTTGTCCTGCTTCTTCAATAAACAAGCTACAGGTCGTCCAAAATGCAGCAGCTAGAGTCCTTACGAGGTCAAGAAAATATGATCATATTACCCCAATTTTACAGTCTCTGCACTGGCTACCTATTAAGTTCCGCATCAGTTACAAATTATCATTACTTACCTATAAGGCCCTAAATGGTTTAGCTCCAGCGTACCTAACTAGCCTTCTACCACGTTACAACCCATCACGCACCCTAAGGTCACAAAACGCTGGACTTTTGGTAGTTCCTAGGATAGCAAAGTCCACTAAAGGAGGTAGAGCCTTCTCACATTTGGCTCCCAAACTCTGGAATAGCCTTCCTGATAATGTTCGGGGTTCAGACACACTCTCTTTGTTTAAATCTAGATTAAAAACACATCTCTTTCGCCAAGCATTCGAATAATGTATCTTTTTAATTGTGAGTGTAGTTGCATCTGATCAAAGGTGCATTTTTATTCATTAGCTTGGGTTACATAAATTTTACTTTGTTGGATCAGCAGCTATGCTAATGATGTCTGTATTTTGTTTCTATGTTTCGCCACGGGATTTACATCCCGTGGTAACTAGGATTTAAACAAGCTCCAGTCTGGATCCAGAACACCTGAGAAGAGATGATGCTGACCCTCAGAGGACCCCAGATGATGCTAACCCTGAATGAACAAACAGAACTAACAATTATTCCTAAATGTGTGACTTAATCATATAATAACTTAATTAATAATATTGATAGTTCATCGTCTAGCTGACTACGTCTTGTATTATTATTATTTTTTAGTTTTTCTAAAATCCTGTCAAATGTGCACAAACTACTAGCTACTACTAAATATTGTAGAAACATAATTTTCTGTAAAGTTGCTTTGTAACGATTTGTTTTGTAAAAAGCGCTATACAAATAAACTTGAATTGAAAAAATTGAATTGAATTGAAAGGTGAAGGGTATTCATTTTTTAAAATTACAATATTTTTACCTATCCCATCTTAATATACAGAGACAACTACATGTAAGCCACGCACAGGTTGTAAACACTGTGGCACTATTACTTACTGTGTTGCAATGGTGTTCTGGGTGTTGCTAAGTGTTTGCTTACTAGTCCAAGTGAGAAAAGCCTCTCAAGTCTCTAAATTCATGATGCTTAGAAAAGTAACAGAACTCTCTCCTAAAAAATCTGCACAACTTGCTGTTTCATTCATGTGAGTAGCACAAACTGTGCTGGACAAATAATGCACCGAATATAAATACTTAAGTTAAGGAGCTTTTGAAAAACCTGAGCAAGCTCCACTAATTAGGAAGCCTTGGAGTGTAGATAATGGCACGTTGCTTTTTTTATGGAGTGTTTAACTTTTAAGATAAGGTTTTACTTTAATTTTTAGATTAACAGAAAACTTAATTTAACATTTTCTCCCCACAGAGGCAATTTTTATCAAAAAATATAATAATAATTGAGCAGCTTACCATTTATCACATTGGTGAAGTATATATGCTTTGATTTATGTGTGTTTTTTTGGCTGCCTACGTGTGTGCCTTATCTTTGCTCTCAGTAAACACGGTAATTACCTGCACCTTCATACCTCACAGTATACAGAGAAAGCAATAATGCAGAAGCTCAACTCATTAGAAGCCTTATCTTATTTCATGTGCAGAAACTGGCCTAGCACATGGCCCGGCATCTGAACCACCCCATCTGTTATTGAATGAATTATATAAAGATATTGCATTCAGAATCATTACTGGAGACCAAACACATCCTCTGCGTATGTGTTGAGGTTATGAGAATGTCATAATGCATGAGTCAAGACTTGGGCAATTACAGTATACAGAAGTGTAATAAGCCTTACACGTATGGCACTGCTTTGTTTTTCAGTTCTGAAAAACTTACCAGCCTTGCACTGAGGGCAGCATTTCCCTTTCTGATAGATTGGATTAACACATGGTGGAGGGGCACAGTCTGCTACCTGACAGTGGGCGATGCCGTCGCTGTGACAGGTGCACTGCTCACATGCTGACGGCTGTAAATCAAATGCAAATCACCAGTTGAAAATAGGTTATCAAATGATGCAATTCCATCAAAATACGTGTAATACTCTATTCTTTCAGATGGCCTTTAAAACAGAACCAGCAGGGGTATCAAATTGCATGCTTGCATATACCAACATTTGATGTGAAATTCCAACATTGCATTTTAATGCCCTACAATTTGAAGAATGTGATCAAATTCCACTCCCACACTGCTGTTTAAGTAGGAGCTGCATTACCACCTGTGGCCCGGTGCTGGAGGTTGTGTTAAATGGACTGGAAGAAGATGATGTCAGCTCAGGCAAAGTGTATTCCTTGGAGTCTGTCAGAAGGCTTCAGTTTTCCCCTCAGGGATTCCCTATTAGCCATAATAACCAAATCAGGGAGATAATGAAGCACATATAAGCCCTGCTTCTTCCAAGCCTGTGCCACCAGGGATATTTCATTCTTCAGTTCCCTTAAACAGAGTATTATATTGATTTCAGCCCAGTGTACATCACATTTGTGCTTCACCTTTCCTCAGAGCAAAAGAATCCCACTTAAATACGTTCATAAAAGGGTATGGAAGGATTTGGATCCAAATAAACAATTGTGTTTCAGAAGTAAAGAGCTGCTTTTGTTCCGACTTAAAAAAGGTGCATTCAACCAAAAATAGGAATCTTAACCTTTATGTAGAATATATGTAGCCTATCTATTTATTTGCTTAACATGATAAAGTGTTATTGTCATATGGATTGCAAGTAACAAATAGTCAACAACTTGACAATAAAAAACACTAGTTTTGCTGATAAAAAATTACTCAGTGTACTTAGACCTCACTAGAAGCGACTGTTCCTATGAACAAAGATTACTGCAGTGCTGTTTTGAATCTTTTTCATTGACAATCGTTCTCTCTTTTGAATTGCGTGACATAGAGCTGGACCTACTGAACTGTGTGCTGTTTTAAATGTAAACGAGAGTCAGCCGAGACTCCAAATTTGCTTACCTACAGATTACTCAGCAGGTCCTTGTCTATGTAGATTAATTTCATTAAAAGAATAAGGATGTTTTGGTTGACTCAGTGTTTTAAAGAATCGGTTCAGTGAACTATTTAATGACACTCTCGCTCATTATACAATCTCATGTTGACACCTACTGGCATTAAGATGTAACCTGCCCAAAAAGTCACAAATTAATCTGAAATCAGAAAAGCTGCACCACAAATTGAGACGTAATTAATTGTATCATTAACCACGTGACGGCGCTAAATATTTTTACTGTCCTTTTGGGACCAAAACCAAAAACTTGAAACAATGTCTCCGCCTAGGGAAACCATAACGCAACTGAAACCATAGAAAAGCTTATGGAGTTACGGAGCAAACCTTGAAAAGAAAAAATTGCCCGTTCACGCTTCTTTACGCATGTTATCGCCAATAGATTTACGACGTATCTTCAAACCATAAAAAGCATTAGGCTAGTCTAAGAATAAATAGATTTATTTTGTCACTGTTGTGTTTAATTTCACATTAACGGTGTAAACTGCAGTGTTTAAACTGCAAGCAATTCGGCATAAAGTTCTGAGTTAAATTATATAGGAGAGCAATATTAAAACGAAAGACATAAGAAATTGTAGAATAGGCTACTTTCATTCTTTCTTTTTGTGGTCCTTGTATGCAGACTCTTACAGACACACCGAACATTAGGCTACCTGAAATTGCTGGCCCAGTTCGTAGACTTCTCCCCCGTACTCACAGCCGATCTTCTCGCACCTCGGGCCGCAGTCTGTCGGGTAATGGCTGACATGGATGCAGGCGGCAGGCAGTGATGTGCACTCAGTCCGCGCGCAAGCAGACCCTTCTGCTGTACATTCGCACTGGGTGCAATGATCTGAGTCTAAAAAGTACCATTCGCCCACATAATAAATACTGCCGTTCGCCTCACAGGTTATCTCCTGTTGTCCAGCGACCGAAAAAGCCAAAGCACACTGGCCGCAGACCACTAGGGTAAGCCAGCCATGAAGAAAACTCACCGGGGAGCGCCAGAGTACAGCCATGCCCATCACCAAAAAGCTTCTCAGTGCCAAATCAAGACTTGCAAATGGAGCATAAATACGAATTATTGTGTTATTTTCAAAAACTGGCTATTACATGCGTCTGTTTAACTAAATTAGGCTACATAAAGTTTAACATTCGCTTTCATGGTCAGAATAAAGGGCTGTGCACGCTTTGGAGCACAAGAAAGTTTTACGCCTCCTGGGTTATGTTTCAATTTACACGTGACAACCGAATTCCAGAATGTTGATGGTGTGTTTATGAGGCATTCGCTTTCATTCCAGCTTTGTGTCTTTTGAGAGAGAAAAAAGTGTACATCCACAATATGCCATTTAATACTGTTCATTGTTCCATCTTAATTCTTGCTATTAGACTGGGACTTCAGAAATGCAAACTAGCGTGACGGAACGTGAAGGAACATGTTCCCTGCTCTGAGCTTCCTGAGATCCGAGCTGTACTTGGAGAAACATTGATTGATTCTTACACCGAGTTATCAGAGGTAAATCATATTTATGCATCAGACTGCAACATGCAAGACACAACAGAAGTACTAGCTGGAAGTATGTATAATGGTAGGCATTAAAATAAATTTGCTTAATGTTTAGATAATGTTAGGCCCATACAATTTTGTGCTCTGCATTCACGTGTTTTGTAATTTTATGGACTGAATTTGTAAAGTTCTCCATGAACAAGTAAGCTAGTATGCACCTCTGCAACTCTAAACCGGTTTTGATTTACAGATCCCCTGAGTGCGTTATCTCACAGAGCCAAAGTGCATGGAATGCAAACTTTACTTGTTTCATATACAGCTCTTTCAAAGAAAAAAATATTTTACAAACTGCATAGGCCATCACTATAGTCAAACAGCGATGTGCATAAGGAAATAGTGGGTGGAAACGTTTTGACGTAAGTGATTCCTCCTTCCTCTGAACACTAATTAGGATTTATGACCTTCTGTTTAAAACCCCCTCTGCTGTTCATGGATACACCAGATAGGCCTACTTGTGAGGTTTTTTTTTTTTGACATAGCAAGGAATTTTATGGCTACAAAAAATCAATGCAAATAATAATAGTGATCATGAGAATGAATTGTCTGAGCAATCGCAACCAAGGATACCAGGAGCTCATAAATTGTCAGTCTGGCAGTAAACAAACAGTTCTTACATTTTTCTCAGTGCAACCTATTTTGAATGCCAGTGAAGTTTATAAAAACGAATATGATGCAAAACAAGGAACACAACTAAGAATCTTGTTTTTCTGTCTGTTTTCCTTCCTCCCAGAGCTTATCCCTGAGAACATTTATTCAGTAAAAAGATGAAAATCAATAAACAAGAAAAGAAAAAACTTTCTTTTGTATGAAAGTTTGCATTAGCTCATTTACATTTTCAAGCCTGAATCCTCTCAGAAATGTCTCTCTGGTGGCTGGGCACATCAAACCTGATTCTGCAGAAGCTGCAGTGGAAATAAGAAGATGCTGGCCTGTGTTCAGTTATTTAGGCTTAAAGTTGGTTTCATCCAGGCACAGCAGGATCAGAATTCTCAGGGAGCTGGTTTTACTCTGTCTTGCATTGCCTTCGACAAGCTTTGAAGTGTATTTTCAGAGTCCGAGGGAAACTTGAAAGTCCCAAGACAGGTGTGGAGATTGGTGATAGAGTGCAGTCATTGTTTACCAGTGCCGTGACATGCTTTCATTTCCCTCTCTGGCTTTTCGCCTCGCGTGAGGTGGGAATAACACATGGATTTTCCCTAAAATATCCAGCTTCTTATGTACATTTCTCTTTAAGTCAGCAGAGATTAGAAAAAAACTTGTGATGGGATGTTAACCAACTGGCTGCATTTCTCTAGTTGTAGAACAGCTTGTAACAGGGATTTGGAAAGTGCATTTCATACAAAGCTGAGCCAAACAGCACTCTCCTGTAACACTATCCTCTGCTGACCTCTTCTAGGTGGAGATGTGGGAGAAGATTTGGCAGGAGCTCCGTTACTCAGAGAAGGGTAACAGGCCAGAAGCCCCCATGTTCCCTCTGGCTGACCCCCCAGCTGTTAAAGAGTTGCTAAAAGCAGAGATTCAGTTGTTGCTGCTCACACTGAAAGAGAAGCTGCCAGGCAGGGCAGGTGAGAGAGATACAGCATTATAACATTACTGTTTATACTCTACTGTTATACTGACAGGCATCAAGCCTCAAACATTAACATTTCAAATTTATTAAAGCTAATAACATTAACTCTTATCATTCTGTGTAAACTAAAATAAATCCGTTTTAAATGTTACAAGTTAAATCAAGGATTGTAATGTTATGTGCTGTATGGCAAATTGATATTTCTATATATAATGATTTGTATATTCATGAAAGATTATTCAACAGTGTTAATCAATTTTTCTAAAGACTTCAAATGAGCATTGGATGACGGTGAAGGTCATCTACAAAAACAGAGGAAATGACCATCCATAATTTAATATCCAATATCAATAGAAACTGATCAATTTAAAAATTGACCAAAAGCATCTATTTTACCAAAACATCATGCCTCCCTAGTCCCTACAATACAGTCATGGTTTTATGTAACTATATTCATTATAATATTAACTCTAACTTGTAGTCATTTTTACAACTAGCATTTTCAATAGATTCCAAATAAAATATTCTCCTTGAAAATTTTCAATTAATTATTAAGCCCCTTTTACAGATCCCATTTTATAATTGCTTTCCCTCACTTGATGAATGAATGTTCTGACCTTAAAGAATACCCCAAGTTTTATTTTCAGCAGACTGGGAGTCAGTTCATAGGTTAGGGCTTTGCATTTGTAAAGTAGCATTGCTTTAAAGAATGCTTGCTCATTGACTGTTAGGTCTAACGAACAGGCAAAGGAGCACATCACTAGTTTCAGTAAAATGAAGTGAATCAGTTACAGTACGTCAGCAGTAAAGACTATTATTGGTTTGATTGACAGGTAATGTTCTATTTGCCTTGTAGCAATTTTATTACATTTCAGTTTGTTGCCCAGTGGCTTGTTCTTTGTTAATACACAAGATTGTGTGGTTCCTTTTCTAATATAACAATGCACTGGGATGAAGATATTTACAGGTACCAGTCAGGCAATCTTCTCTCAGCAACCAGCTAGACAGTGGGAGGAATGTTTTCTTTTGAAAGGTTTTAATGTATCACTGTATCACAAAGAACACATTATTTTACAAATGATTTACATATATACTTTGCTGAGGCTGTAGATTGCTTTTTTGGACGATTTATGCTTCTTATATTCCTTCATTCTTATTAGATAAAAAGCTCTCTTTTCAGCCATGGCTTATCAGGAGCAGGTGTTTGGCAAATACAAGTACAGACCAACAGAGAAAAAATTGCAAAACAAATTGGCTTTGTCACCCAGAAACAAATGTTGCATATGAGCGTTGGGGTGTAAACTTCAGCTTTTGTCTGTTTGTTACCAAATTTCTTTGGTGATGTCGTTTAGCTGTTGATCTGCTTTGAGAACAGATCTGGATTATGCATCCCTTTCATATTGCAACAGGCTTGGAGATTTCCCATTTGCTCGATGATAGCCAAAGCAGGAAACCGTTGACTCAATGGTGTTTTAATGCCTTAACATGGCCAAGAAAGCTTTTGAAAGGAATTGATTTAATGGATCTAGTTAGTGCCATTTTTCCCCCTCTCTGCCGATAGCCTCCCCTCTCCTGTGTGGTCCTTGTCTGCGTGATTTGTTGTGGCTGTATGGAGTCAAGCTGCACCTGTTTCTTTATGCTAAGTCTCCGTTCAATGGCCATTGAAAGAGAACCTTAGTTCATGGGTGAACTGCGAGCGGCTGAGACTTTAAAAGGAAGGTTCTTAAATCTCTAGAGAGTGATACCACAACAATCAGCGCAGGAAGGCTGGAAAGAGAAAGTGTGTGCACTGTGTTTTTCACATGTAGGTAATTTATCAGTGCAGATGGAGGAGCTTTTCGAAAGGGCCTCTTTTTTACTTCGATACACTGAGGGATTTTTCTTTTCTCCTCTTTTTGATGTGCCGGATCCTCTGTGCCATCTTTGTTGGCAGGAGTGGGTTTCCTCCCTCTTCTGTGAACACCGCTAAGCTGCTTACTGATCTGGGCCCACAATGTAGCCTCTGTTCCTGTCAGTAGATCCCCTCTATATGAGCAAAGCAGAGATGGGCGTCAGACCTCTGCTTGTATCACATGCATTCAGTCAGAGATGCTGTTAATGCCTTCTGGATCTTTTCATCAGGCTACAAAAGTCCCTCAAACATGTAAACTGTATCCTGTTAGTGCTAAAGAAGAAAGCAGGGAAGATGTGAGCAGGGGTGGGCTGAAAGTGATGCACAGCTTTACGGTCTGAATAATGACTGTGAGTGAGAATGCACCATCTGCTTGCTTCATCTTTGTTGTATTTCTGGCTATTCAGATGTTTTCCTAAAATATAGCTCTTCTGCCTCATATGTTTGTGTTAATAGTTTAAAAGGAAGTTCCCTGTTGTTTATGAAGGATTGAGTGGAAATGGTAATGATGGCTAAACTGAAGCTGTCCGTCTGGAATTGTTAACAAATTTAAGCTTCAAATTAAGAAATATTTATTTAATGCATTTCCAAATGCAAACCTTTGTGTTTAGTTTACAATAACATTTCAAAGTGGACTTTAACATCAAGTCAGAACTTGATTTATGGTTAGATAGAGTTGAGTTGCCATCATCCTCTTTTATGCATTCAGCAAGGCTGTTTTAATATTGCAGCAAGGACTCTCTCTCTCTCTCTCTCTCTCTCTCTCTCTCTCTCTCTCTCTATATATATATATATATATATATATATATATACATATACACATACATCAAACGGTCACTGATGCTCCAGGAGAGAAAAAAAACAATGCACAAAGAGGCAGGGGTGTAAACTTTTGAACAGAATAGTGATTTGTAAATTTTTCTTATTTTGCCTTAACATATATTTAATATATACACACATACTCACATACATGTATTTAATATCAGTTCATAAATGCTCTGGACAAAGCAAGAATCTGTACAATAATAATTCTGTATTTCATTTAATTTTATTTAGCAAAGACACATTAAAATAGATCAAAAGTGACAACTAATACATTTATTACAAAAAAAAATCATATGAATGGTGCTCATGAAAAATAGAAAATGTTTTAAACAGCACAACTGTTTTCAACACTGATAATAAAAAGAAATATTTCTTGAAGACCAGGCCAGCATATTAGAATGATTAAACAGTTAGTTCAAATTTTATTTTAGAATATTTCATAATTTTGAAGTTTTTACTGTGTTTTAGATCAAATAGCAACCCAGACTTCAAAAAGTGTGTATTTATCTTCATTTATTATTTTTTCTTTAGGAATTTTACCTCAAACTGTTTTCTTATAATAAAGTACTTTCACTTGTTCTGTTTATTGTATAGTAGTACCTTTTTAGGGCCAGAGGCCGAGGTTTATTATGCGCTATGAATTGCCTGCCTTTCTCCAGTACAGTACAGTACAGTACAGTACAGTACAACAAATTCTGTCTTTTGAATTGTCCAATGGAGTTTTGAATGAATAATGTTGTGTCTTCCACGAAATTCTGAACTCTTTAAAGTAAGTAAAACCAACTTGCTAAATCAAAATTTCCCAGCTTTATGTGTGGGACCCTTGTTGCTCCATCAATAAGGCTTAAATACCCAATCAATGCCACTAAACCAGAAATGTGTTTCTCCTAACATTGTTCTGGCTATAATTTAGTTTTTATTTATTTATTTATTATTTTTAGTGCACTCTTAAAAAATAAAAAAACAATACTATGAAGAAAGAGACTCAGATAGTTTCTCTATTTAATGAGACACCTGAACTATTTTGCTTTTCACACGCTTCATGAGAAAGACTTAACAGTGCATTTATTTAAGTTTCTGTTTTATAGGTTTAACAAGGCAAAATGTCTCTGTTTGGGAGTCACTATGGTTGACAATCACAGTGAAACTTTGCTAGAACTGTCCACTTTCACCATTCTGCCATTCTCACTGTCAGTAAATGTGTCTCAGGGATGAAAAGGAGGTCATGGCCCAGTACAATTCTAGTGTGGTAAGTTACACACTGGGCAGCAGTAGCACACAGAGACAGGGAAGTGTCCAGGCAGCTGGTGTGAAATGAAATCACCCTCCAGACAGCCATCAAGTCTGAGTGAGATTGGTAGCAGGTCAGTGTTTCAGAAATATATATCTGCGAGTGTACTTCTACATGAATAATATTTATAATATTGATTGGGTTAGTAAGTTTTTTTTTTTCCAGGTCCGTCTCCAGCCTCTCGTCTCACTCCAGTTGTGAAGAAGAAATCAAGGGCTTAAGACACAGGTTAAACATCACCCATATAGATGAGGTTGTGACCCATCTCAGGTGAGGGCATGTCGTCTCTTTAGTCAGTGAGTGAACTCCACTCTGCACTTTTGAAGGGAACTTTGGGAAGGGACACTATTCGACGGATCACTTTACATGAAAGTAAGGAACTGCTTTATGAAGTGGTCACTTCAAGAAAGTAATTTTGCTATCTTGTTGTCTTTGGTGGTACATCATCACAGCATATTATAAAAACTATGAACATAACAGTAAAATGTCAGGCCTAATTCCATGCATACAACAAACGCAATTACTTTTTTATCAAGCAGATAATATTGGAATCATTTGTTTATACCTGAGGCCATGTACATAATGTAATGACTTTTTAGCCAGCAAGATTGTCCATTTGCAGTTTGATCCTGTTGTGCAGGAAAGTTAATATTGTGGAACACACATTCCTCAGGGTAGAATTCTCCCTCCTTTACTCAACATGTTCTCATGCTGACTGTGGATGCAGACCAGACACGCTCCTTCTTGTGCAAACATGCTGTTGTGAGAATAGAATGTTGCACTGCTTCACCGTCCTTGCTTTCTGCCTCTTTCCAAGATTGCTTATGCTCACACACACCTTCATCTAGGATTATATTACCTACTTGTGGTTCTGAATCGGCATCTACATTTTGATTTTGAGTAGGGGTACACAATAAATATCGGCTGATAATTAATGTGCTTGTTAATTGACAAGCTGCACAAATTCACGTTCATTAACAGCGTGGAATTGCGCAGCTTGTCAGTTAACAACAGTTCTGTGTAGTAACAGCTGCTCTTTGTGAAATCACTCACCTGATAGAATTTACCGCTGATTAGAGAACCGCCTTACTGACGAGATGCACATTAATTATCGGCCGATATTTATCGTGCACCCCTAATTTTGTGTTGTTTGTAAGCTCATACATCTCTACCAGTCAAATGTTTGGACACACTTGACTGAACTGGTTTCTCTTCATTTTAAAATGCTTTTCATCAGAAATCCTAGGCTTAAATGTTTCTATTTAATTTTGTTGACAAATATAAATTGGCTACAACATTATTTCATTTTAAATTTTCTTTTAAATTAATTCTTTCCATGAGGTTATAATGTATTTATAATTTTATGTCGTAAGGTATTATTTTAAAATATAAAATAATGGTATTTGTATTCATTCTATTTATATAAAGGAAATAATTAAATGTTTAATATCAATAAATAATATTCAATATTTATTTATGCATTCATTCATTCATGCATTTGTTCATTTGTTATTTGTCCATGCAAATACCATGTGCTTTAAATTACTAATATAACCCTCTCAAACTGCCTCAGTATAGTACATCTTATAAGGGAAGGGACTCTCTTGAAGTTCCTCTCTCACTCTCTCCTTAAGCCCATCTCTTTCAGTCCAGCCTTCCAGAGCTCTTCCCTTCTCCCCTTCAGATCCCTTGCACAACCCTTTACCCCTCTCCTTCTCTGCCAGGCATGAGTAGTACTCCTCCCAGCCTAGAGGAATGCAAACAGTAAGTCCTGCTCAGTGGGGCAGCAGGGTATTGAGATAGAGGGAGAAGAACTGAAGCGAGCAGTTCGATCTATCCCTCCATCAGGACAAAAGACCTCATTGTGAGCAAATATATACCAGACCCAGACATATGTAGGATTCCTTGGCCTTAAAAAAAAGTAAAGGGAGTTAAGTGATTACAACTGTTATGTAAGAGAGAAGAAGTAGGCCAGTTTTCAGGTCCCCACTTATCTGGAAAAGAGTTCATGGTGCAGAGTCCAGGTTAAATTAAAACTGTTTTTACTTATTTAACTTGTTGAAGGGTTATTCAAGATGTCATGTTTTGTATAAAGTATTTAAATGCGAAACAGTCCCTGATTTCTTGGCAGTTTATAATGGCATAGACTGTAGATAGGTATTTATGGTTGCCGTTATTAAACATCATTTGAATCTTTTATTTAGTAACATTTAAAAAGCATTGCCTGTTTGATATATATATATATATATATATATCCCTGTAAACTTAAAGTCTGTTGATTTAGAATATATATATATATATATATATATATATATATATATATATATATATATATATATATATAGACTTACTTGATCGTTTACAAAAGTGAAAGTGAAAGTTGTGACATTTGCCAAGTATGGTTACCCATGCTCGGAATTGGTGCTCTGCATTTAACCCATCCAAGTGCACACACACAGCAGTGAGAAGTGAACACACAACCGGAGCAGTGGACAGCTATATATCCAGCGCCCGGGAAGCCATTGGGGGTTCAGTACCTTGCTCAAGGGCACTTCAGCCAAGGGTATTGAAGGTGGAAGAGAGCGCTGTTCATTCACTCCCTTCCACCTACAACTCCTGCCAGCACAGAGACTCGAACATCGACCTTCTGATAACTAGTCCGGCTCTCTAACCATTAGGCCACAGCTGCC
The DNA here is from genome assembly GCF_003368295.1 of Carassius auratus. Lineage (NCBI taxonomy): Eukaryota > Metazoa > Chordata > Actinopteri > Cypriniformes > Cyprinidae > Carassius > Carassius auratus. Next base: position 4,176,014 of record NC_039263.1, read on the forward strand.
CCAAAAGAAGGTCTTGTTTGATTGACAGGTCAGTCATAACCGAAGAATCTGAAGCACTGAAAAGAGATGTGCAGGTCCTGCAGGTAAGGACTCATTTTGCCAATAAATGCAGGTTTTGATTGCATCTAATAACATGTTTTGAATCCGATTCAGAAGATTTTAAATCTGAGTCTGATTCGGAATTTTATAACTAAAAAACAATCAAAATATTCCAAACATTTCTAGGCAAACAACACATCTGTCATGTGTGGTGTTTTGAGTTCATTAATATATTAGAGAATTTATTCAGACACACAGCAGTTTCACGTTCGGGGTGGACAGACAAATTACTTCTTGCTGGAAACTTGTCTCATCAAACTGGGCTGATCCTGAAGTTCCCCTTAATTGACAGGCACATTAGTGACATTGTCAAACCAGAGTGTTGCCTCTGGACTGGAATGTGTACGGTCACGTACCATTATATTTGAAGCTGAATTAAACAGATCCTCTGGCGTACATAGTTTATTCTAATTAGATTATGGGTCTTTGGGGAAAAGTCCATTTAATCTGAACACTGAATAATCAGAATATTAGTGTTAGCCAAGAATTTTATGTTTGATTTAGAACAGTTGTTCTCAACCAGTGGCCCGGCTCCCACTAGGAGTCTCAAAATAAAGGGCGGATATAAGTCTCAGGTGTCCCCAGAATGCTGCTCTAGGGTTCGCTCAGGCCCTCCATGATTCGAGGCCTGGGGTTCGGATGTGGAGCTTGAGACTAATGAGCAGCAGCAGACGGGCCTCACCTTATCTCTCCCTCTCTTGCCTGAGCACTCTCACACAGATTCCCTTACAGTTTGGGTCATCCTTTACCCTGTCAGCACTCACATAAGAGCTCAAATTTACACACGGCTTCAGCTTCATCGGGTCGCCCACTCCATGTCAGCAAAGGAGAGCTTCCCCCAATTCATGAGGGTGGGACAGACCTTCCAAACGTTTCTTTTTAGTTTTTGTCTGTGTTTTTATTGAATTCAAGTTTATTCAAGTTTCAGTCATTTTTGTACTTCAAATGTTTTGGCAGCTAGCTGAAATTATATATATATATATATATATATATATATATATATCTCTTTAGCTTTAGTTTTAGTTAGTGTTAATAACCCTGCTCATCTGACTCTTGGCCATACTGAGTGTGGAGGGCCTCTCTCTGCTCTTAGGTTTCAGTCATCGGCCTCATAACTGCGGCTTTGGTATTTCTTTTCCAGCTGGATTCTGGGGTTACTGCTGCTGCCCACAGACCACAGGGCTAAAATGAATAGTCTCTCATTCGCTGGCAGTGAGGGCGCTCTCCTCAGAGAGCTGAGCTCTGTTTGTTTTTGTTCATTTTAAAAAGATGAGTGTTTAATGTATGCGCTGGACAGTAAGCATGACTCTACAAGATATAGCAGTGACTCAGAGCAAATAAACGGAGGCAGCAGGCAGATTGGTTTAATAATAGTACTCCTCTGCCATATAACATGTGGGCTAATGGAGATCCATGGCTTTGCAGCGAAAGCATGTGGTTTGGAGTCTGGTTTTAAGAGCTCAGTCTCAGTGGAGCAGTGCTGTGTATTCATTATGCAGGCTCTGGATCTGCTTCAACAACACACTATTATAATAAAGCCTGAGAGATAAAACCATTTCATGGTAAATCTGTCACTTTTTCAATTCTGAATCTGATTTCAAAAGTCACGGAAACTCTAGAACATTTTGTGCTTTCATGTTTTAATCAAACAAGAATTTTTACAATTACTGATGCAATACTGATTTGGACTCAGTAAGATTTTTTAATGTCAAAAGAAGTTAATTATGCTCACAAAGGCTGCATTTATTTGTTCAAAAATACAATATAAGCAGTCATTTGTGAAATATTTCACTTTTTGGTGAAATAATGTTTCTGTTTTGGAATATTTTAAAATGTCCTTTATTCCTGTGATGGTTAAGCTGAACAGTCATTACGCCAGTCATTAGTGTCACATGATTCTTCAGAATTGTTCTAATATTCTGATTTGCTGCTAAGGAAACATTTCAGATTATTGTCAATTTGAAAATTGTGGTCCTGCTTAGTACTGTATTTTAGGAATTCTTGATCAATGTTTCCAGGATTCTTCGATAAATAGAAAATGTCCCTGCTGATTAAAAATAATTTCTTAAAAATAAAAAATTAAAAGTGTTAAAAGGTGTTTGACAGTTTGCTGGTCTTGCAGGGTGGTCTGATGGTTTTAGAAGGGATTTTTTTTTTTTCACCAGGTCAGACTGGGAGACTAAATTAGTGCTCCGCTAAACCCCAGCTAGGTCAGGCTGCGAGACCCTAAACCAGCAAAACAAGGCCAGCAAACTCTGCCTTAAAACTTAGTGGAGAAAATGAAAGTTTCATGGTGGGAGCTGAAATCCTTTAACTTGTTGTGATGTGTTTTGTCACAGGAAAACCTTGAGACTGGGAGAGCCAGAGCCCAGACAGAATCTTTATCTCCTGAACCCACCATAGCAGGTATGTGGTTATTAATTCAGTTTCCTTACAATTCTGTCTCAGACAAAAGCCTACTGACCAACTGAACTAAAACAAGACTACATAGTTCTGAGCAGTGTATGTCCATACATCATACTCAACTTGTGCCCTGTTTTTTTCATTTGTTGAGCCATCTTACTGCATATTTGTTTTCTTAATGTAAATTACATTACATAATAATGACCATTAAAGCATCATATTATAAATCTTTGAACTCTAGTCTCCAGATGTGGAGTGGCCTTTTGAATTGTGTATCACCACCATCTAGTGGTTCACCACGGAAGCATGCACTTCCTGTTTGTTTTTTAACTCTTTGGGCTGATAAAAAAAAAAAAAAAAAAAAAAAAAAACTGTCAACCATGTGTGTGATGTGCAGATTTGTATTTTTATTTTTGGATTGTATATACAAGAAATCTTTCATCCAAAAACTTAAGATAAATCAATAATTTTGCAATCGCTAAGAAAAATTATTTTACAACCATTTTCATAACTAAATTAAGAACTTGTCAGTGAGCAAGATTACAATCTTCAGTCTACAAAGGTCAGTTTTCTCAGACCAGAATGCTTTTTAATGGGAGTAATAAAGCAGAATTCTTTCTCTTTCTTTTTAATAGAATTGATTTTTTCCCCCAAGGTAATCATAAAAAAGTTTCGTGGTTGGAGCAGACTACCTATTTCTGATTTCTTGTTTTCTCTGTTGGATTCAAAGCTCAAAGAGGAACGGAGTCTCATTCAGAGGGATCTGAATGAGCAGAGTTTAATAAGCTGCTCCCACAACACAAATAATCAGAGTGCCAGAAACCCCAAAATCCATGCAAGGTCAGATCACCTTCCTAGAATAAGTCTTTGAATGTAGCTGATACCTATAATATATAATAGATCCATATACATCTATGTGTGTGTGTGTGTGTGAGAGAATCATGACAACTCTCGAAAATGAATTTAACCAGCATTTATTAGTAAACATGGGATGTGCATAGGCTTGGTCTTGGCGGACTAGATCTGCAGATACATCTGAAATGCACATGAAGTGGTGACTTGAATTCAGAATGATGCAAGGAAAATGGGGAGAAGCAGATCTAGGCAGGTGGTGCTGGGGAAGGTGGAGGGTTAGTGAAATCCCAAGGCACGCTGCCAATTAGTACAAGTCCGGAATAGATAGGTTACTTAGATAGAAACGAGCAAATGATTGGATTAGCAATCAACTTTAAGTAAACCAATCAGCTGGACGGAAGAGTGGGCGGAAGAGCCAGCAGGGGACAGAGGGGGGCGCTGTCTTCCTCGGCTTGAAACCCTGCTCAGTTCTCTGTGAGAACCGCTGCATGCTGCTCTACACACCGTCAGTTAGACTTTATATATATATATATATATATATATATATATATATATATATATATATATATATATATATATATATATATATATATATATATATATATATATAGTTGAAGCTCAAAGGGGGAAAGCCATAAAACACAAACCACAAGGTGATCTTTAAAATAAACTTTATTTACCATTTCAAATTGAACCATTTACAGCTGACATGACTAAGACAATTTCAATGCTGTTTGGCCCTAAAATTGAAAAGACATGGTTAGATATGTTTGAAGCTCATGTCATTGTGCCTGTCATTCTACATCACTACTATATCGCCATGAGCACAGAAGAACACACACACGCTATTGTAAAGACATTGCTTCTTTTAGGATGCAGGACAGGGAGAGAAAGGTTTCTTTTTTTGCAATTTTGTATTTTCTGTTGCGGTCAAACACATATATTTTTAAAGTGCCGTAACAACATGAAAATACATGACATTCTCTTGAAAAAACATTGAATTAACCAAAACGGTTCACAGTTTCAGTTGAGATATGCCGATTCTTTTTATAGTTCGTAAGACAGCCACAAAACTGTGCTCTGTGGATATTCTCAGGTATTTGTGTGCATATTTTCCACTGAATTCTAGTATTTCTGTGTTGCTTGTTCTAAGCACAACCCTGTCATGTCATTTCAAAGTGTATGCCGTCACAATTAAATTTACACAGCCAGTTCAAATTAGAAGCAAAGTCAGCTTAAAAAGTGTTTGGTTCTTCTCAGAAACATTATCTTAATGTTTACCCAAATAAAATTCAGAAAATATTAATTCAGTTTTGATCATTTCAAATCCATTTGAAAATATTAAAAGACCGGCATACATGTTAAAACATTCTTTCCAGGCAATCAAATGTGCTTTCTCTGTTTCATTTACATTGTGCATAATAAATGAAACTGGATCACAGGCAGACAGAAATGTTCTTAAAGGGTTTGCAGCACTACAAATACACATTTACAATACTGAGATGAAGATATAACATCGCTGGCTTCAGACTGTGTCCTTCTTCATCGATAAACGGTTTCTGTTTGACCAGACGCTGCAGTAAAAAGCTTGAATTTTCAAGTTTCAGTCCAAAGCCTTAACTTGGTAATGTGTTTGAGATCAGCTAGCTTGAAGAGGTTTAGAAATAAGAAATAAAAGTGTCACTGAACATAGCTAAAAATGATTACAACGACAGTTTTAGTACTATAAAAATAAAAAGGAAAAATCTCTTACAAAGGTAGATTCTGTTTGTTAAATGTCAAAAACGGATAATAACACACTGATTAAAATGACATGACATCAATAGTGACGCTAACATGAACTAGGTTTGACTCAGCAGCTGAACGTCCACTACACAGAACACTCACATTACAGTAGCTACGTTACCATAAGAAATCATGTAAAAACAACTAAAAATCAAATCCCACTACAGCAACCCACCCTGGGAAAAACGGAAAACACAAACATACACATCAGTTGTTGTTTTTTTGTTTTTGTCTTTTACGTTACTTTACAATGGAGAACGAGGACAAGAGGTGGGGAACAGTGCAAGAATGGCACTGACGCATATTATGTCTATTGTTGTAATGAGTTTACATGTCAAGTTCAATATCCAGATCGGTTTACATCGCAGTACCTAGAGACAGACACACGGTCTTCATGCCACTTTCAAGGTCTGAGGACCACGCATCAGAAAAATGAGAGGGCTTCAATCTTGTGCATTCATATTTCCGACAGCGATTAATCATATTGTAGCCAGCTAAAGTGAACTAGTAAAGTGCTGTTAGTCTCCCGAACACCTAAACTGCTGCTCTAATCTACTGCACTAACTCTGACAGAGGAAAAGCTAGAGTGTGTGACCTGTAGGTATGCTTGTGCTAAGGCCAAAGACCTCTAACTACTCCCCTGAGTGTCCGATACCTTCTTAGGCAGCAGGGTTACTTTTCTTCTTCTCTTTCCCCCCCCTACTTCTTAAAGTTAGATTGTGTTTTGTATATTTTAGGACACAAATTTAAAAACATACATATCATACCTTCATGCAGAAATGTAGCAAAATGTACATATAACAAAGATGTAGACTATTATGTCATCATGTTTTTGAATACTGACTTTATCTGACCTGCTCCATCATTTTGAGTCAGAGTTTAAAGACTAGAGTTTTATGCAATGAAAGTCTCACACATAATATAAGAAAGCTTTCAATAAAAAAAAATTCAACTTTGTTGAAATATAATTAAATGGTGCTGCCACAATTGCAAAATTCCAAACAATTTGAATGCATTTTTTTTTTTTTTGAATCTGGTGATTTATTTATGTATTTTAAGACATGTAAAAATCAAGCTTATTTGAAAGCTGAGACTTTCTATTATCAAAATGAATTCAACAAAGCAATATTATTGTTTCGCATTTCTTCACCTCTTTCTGACTCAAAATGACAGAGCACATCTCATATTGCATTTCTCCTCCCACACAGGAGAGAAATAGCAGATAAACTACTCGGACTTGACTATATACAGCGATTCACTGTTTATTCACAAGTCTCAATACATGATGCTTCAGCACATTAGCAGCTGCATTGTCTGTTGCTTTCGCTGCATTGACCCCTGTTAAAAGGGGTCAGGCAAAATTCCAGACGAATTCACAGTGTAACTTGGACTCTTTATCCATGTATATGTGCCACTGCAACCATATGCATCGTAAGTAAAGGGGCCTTATTGAAAAGTCACTGGAATGAAATGACATGCGGCATCTAACCATACCAAAAATATAAACATAACTCTCCATACAAGTATCGTCTGCTCTCTATTGCCTTCAAAACCAAAACGAAACAAAATGCACCATATTATCATAAAATTCGGTTGTTTCTATTGCGTAAATTGAATGGTTTGGCCTTGCAAGTCTATTTGACATTATTATACAATACGAGGAAAAAAATGCTGATTTCCCCAACAATTCCATTAACCACAGTGATTTTGACTAATGCTACGTTTACTTCTGGTCAATCCACATGCAACCTTATGCCTTATTTCAGTGTTCTATTACACGACAGTTTAACTCAGCACTGCCAGATGCCTTTAGAAGACACACACACACACACACACACACACACACACTCACACACACTCACTCACACACACACACACACCTGTTCAAGTCTCTTAACACGGACAAGAAAAAATACACACAAACACAAACATACCAACTAAATCAGAACACACAGGTTTGTGCACATGTTTTTGGTAACATGCCTATTTTTCCGTGTAGAACGGAGTTAGTGTGCATACTACAGTACTGAATCTAATGAGGAACTAGCTGCTTCTGTTATCGCACACATGCTCCCCTCGCTCAGGAGATGCCTCGGCTACAGATCACCGGAGAACTAGACAGATTCTGCATTTCATGTGGAAGTTCCTGCATGAAAACCCCTCTCCTTCATGTCAAATTCTCAACATCAGCATCTCAAGGTGTTGGAAAATGTTTTGCAAAAAAAACAAACTGTGTGTAACCCTGAGAATGGGCTTGAGAAGTTATATGCCTCGGTCCAGATACCTCAGTCGGTAAGAGCTTAAGACCAAATATCCTTTGTTTTGTATTTGTGCTCTCACTTAATTGGAAATGAAGTTGATATTCTCTTGGCCTATGCTTATTTATTGATATCGGCTAGTCTACTTGGCCAATTAACGTAAGGGTTAGCTCCAAAATGTACTGGTGGTCTAGTCAATGGATAACAGGCATGTTCTGTTGTGTAGTTTTAGGTGGAGTTAATTAATACAGTGTTAAAAGGTCATTTAACATGTATCAACCGCACTGCACGCAGACCATAGCATTGGCCATGAGATGGTTCCCAAACAAGAAAACGGGTATAAAACAGAAACTGAAAATAACACTCCCCTTAACAGTGCCATTATAACATTGCCACAAAGAATATTTGGTCTTCTGCTATTAAACCTGACCAGCACTGCCACCACTATACACACGCACACACATAAGCCAAATCACACTGTAGCTCCTGCTGCCGCTACAGTCACATTTCCAGACTACTCAACACAGAGTAAAAATATTGTACAATAATGCGCTATATACACACTGTGTGTATGCAAACACCTCCTGTATATGAACATGTCTTTAAAAAAAAGAAAAAACTGCAGTATTAAATTATGCGAACAAAAAGAAAATGGTTTTGGATGACAACCAATTTCTCTAGAGGTTAGATTTCATAAAGCCCTTACAATATGTAAAGGTCTCCAGCGAGAGTTGCCTGTCCCGCAGTGTGGGAATGGGAACTGTCCTGGGGGGAGGGGCTCCTCTATGCGCTGGGTGTGGGGTTTAATGCGGAGCCGTTGCTTCCTGGGATGGTCAAACCGATCTCATCCTTTTTCTCCGTCTCTTTCTCCTTGAGTTTCTCTTTGCCCTCGTCCTTCAGCTCTGTCTTGAGAGGGCACACCTCCACAGATTCGGGACCCTGAGTGGCGTATCGGCCCTTGCGGTGCTCCTGGAGAGCTGGACCCCAGTCCGGGTCGGGCTTCACGGAGTTCTTCAAACGCTGCAGAGATAAGAGACAGTTTATTAACTGTTTTGGCAATTTAAAGCTAAAACTAATTTTCTTTTTTTTTAGGAAAGTGTGATAGATACAGATATTTTTCTGTATCTATCACACCATGAACAAAACACAAAAAGCAGAGCAAATATTCAAAGGGCTGAACAAAGAGGAAATTTACTCCAAAACTATAAGTGGCGGAATGCACCGGCTGCTCAGACATTTTCCAAAATTGTAAAGAAAATAAAAAGTAGAGGGTAAAATATACTGAAACAAGAAAATAAGCACATCGGTTTTAAGGTGCCGATGACTTTGTAGAAATGCACTATTTGGCGATTTAACAATGTTGTTCATACCATAAAGTGTCTAAAGTGAGATAAAGTATTTGGCTGGTTATGCAATTGTACATGATTTAAAAAAAAAAAAAACAATTTTTAAAGCAGAACACATATTACCTCTAAAAATGTGGAACCTTCAGACACAGCAATCTTGAACAGAGCATAGACTGGTATACAGATGACTGAAGACAAAGCCATGGCAAACCCAATGACCAACGACCAACCTGGGTAGACATAGTCATTGTAGGTAATAGGCTTGTACTGTATCACGGTAAAAATCAGAATGAACTGTGAAGAGACAGAGACAAAAAATTAGATTAGATTAGTGATCTGGAAAAAAATGTTAAAACTTGATTCAGGAAAACCTTATACAGACTGTCACTCACAGTAATAATGAAAGGAGACACATATTTCCAGCAGATCCTGAAGAAGAGCGGAGGAGGAAAGCCTAGCATCATTTCCACATCTTTAAAATAGTTCTTGTGACCTTCATGGGAACACAACATTCAAATGAACACCTCAGTTTACATCCAGCTACTGTGGCCTTTATGCAGAGCATGTAGAAAGTGACTAAGAGGACTCACCATAGACATACATTATACAGATACACATGATGCAAGAGATGACGACCAGAGAGAAACTGGCAGCGTAGTTGTCCATAAGCAGCAACCAGTATATTCCTGCCTACATCACACACAGCACAATAAATCAATCCATAGATGCGGGACGTGTGTGTGTGTGTGTATGTTTTTGTTACTCACCTGTGTGGTCAGCGGCACTCCCAGGAGGAATCCTACTATGGCGACTCCAAGCGTGACGTAGGTCTTATTTTTGATAATCCAGTCAGTTCCAATCTCATCAACTACAGCCGTCACCAGAGTCTCCAGCAGACAGAACTACAACAAAAATGAACAGAAAGGAAATAAGGAATTGCATGGCACTTTTTACATACTACTAGTTAACAAGACATTTCCTGAAAGAAATACCAGTGCATGGTAAAGCGGCAAAATAATAAAGTTGTAGGTAAAAATATAAATAAAGTTAAATAAAGTTTGAAGCCATATAAGTTTTCCATGCTGAATTAAACTACTGTTGAAATGCTTGGTGTCATTAAGACCTTTTTTTTTTTTTTTTTTTGATACAAAACATTTATTTTATTTAAATTGTAGCAATATTTCACCATATTCCTTGTTTTGCTAAATTTAGATTAATAAATGCAGCAATAGTGAGTATTAAAGGGATAGTTCACCCAAAAATGAAAATTAGCCCGTTATTTACTCACCCTCAAAGCATCCCAGGTGTATATGACTTCCTTCTTTCAGATGAATCCAGTCAGAGTTATATAAATATATATGTCTTTGAGCTTCCAAGCTGTTAAACGGCAGTCAGCAGTGTTTCAGTTCATCAGTCCAAAAGAAGTGAAATAGTGGCTCTTATTATGGATGGATGCGCTTTATTTCACTTCTTTTGGACTGATGAACTGCAACACCTGCTGACTGCCATTAAACAGATCGTACAATCAAAGACAATTTTTTTTTAACTCAAACTGGATTTATCTGAAAGAGAATGTCATATACACATCGGATGCCTTGAGGGTGAGTTATTCATGGGCTAATTGAAATTTTTGGGTGAACTAATCCTTTCGTGGATTTCAAATTTGTGTTGAAGAAAGGGGGGGGGGGGGATACCTGAGTGCCCAGGCCCAATAAAATGAGCATAAAGAAAAACAGCAGGGACCAGAGCGGTGATATGGGCAGCAATGTTAAGGCCTCTGGATAGGCCACAAATGCCAGGCCTGGCCCATGATCGGCCACCTCTGACACATCCACCCCCAGATGATTAGCCATGAATCCCAGGATGGAGAAAATAACAAAGCCAGCATACACGCTGGTACCACAGTTTGTTACACTGATGATGATGCTGTCTCTGTTTGAAAACAGACAAATCATTTGATTATTATTAAGCTTGCAGTCACACCACAATCTGAACTCCACATTCGTTCATTCCTTCCTTGATTTCAGGTAATACAAATCCATGCATTTATCAGTACCAGCCACATGGAGGTGCTACAGAGTAATGCATGCAAGTCATCAAGCACTCATTAAACGTCCAGTCTAAGTGCTTTAAAATGAAACAGATGCAGAAAAAGAAAAGAATAAGATGTTTATTACCTAAAACAGTTATTATGGAACTTGTTATATGATGCCATGGTGATAAGGCCACCCCAGGCACAGCCCAGCGAATAGAAAATCTGAGAGGCAGCGTCCCCCCATACCTGCAGAACGCAAAATGTTATTATTAACATAATATTAGTGATCACTTACAGTATGCTCCGCTGTATAATGTACTAACCTTGGCATCTAGAATTTTCTCCCACTGTGGGGTCAAATAATATTTGATACCACTGGTGGCTCCCTCCAGAGTGATTCCTCTGATGAAAAGAATGGTCAGCACCACATAAGGGAAAGTTGCTGTGAAATACACCACCTGAGAAAAGACATAATATTAAAAGACTATAAAACAAAAAGAAAAAAAGAAGTATGGTAAACAGTGATGTTTTAGTTGTACTTACATGTCATAGTATTTATTCATATTTTGAATGAGCTTTTAGTTTTTACATTTTTAGTCATCATTTTAATATCAGATTTCAATTCAGCTTTTTTCAGTTTAGTTTTAATAACTGATTTACAAAACTTCTCATTTTCATTTAAGTTTTCTAATCTAATATTTACTAAATGTATTATTTAATATTATCATTGAATTCATTTCTGCTTTATGTCACAGGAATGGATGTTCAGCTCACCTTTCCGGATGACTTGACCCCTCGAATAAGACAGAGGAACACGACTACCCATGACACAGCCAGACAGCCCAGGATAGGCAGACGCACCTCTCCGAAGTTCCCAATACCATCAGAGATATTCAGCACATAGTTCCTGTGAGGGCAAAAGCCAGTAAAAGAGAGGTGTGAGAGAATGCAGGATGTAAAACAAAGCAAAAATATTCACTCAAAAATGTATCATGCTAATCTAAACACTTATTTTCAATTATCAGTGCTTGTCTTTAGTTTAAAAGCATTATGTGAAAAGAGACTGAAAACAATCCACATTTTCAAGAGCATAGTACCGTCAAAAAACAAAAACAAAAAAACCTTAGCCACACAATGAATGAGTTTACAGAAGGCAAGAACAGAATGTCTTTTATACCACAGGAACAACACAGTCCAGAGAGCACAAACCATTTATAAAGATGTTAAACGGTCCACAAACTTCTCATGGTCAAAGCCTCGTATTCTCTGACCACAGGCAGTAAAGCGAAGCGTTCATTCCAAACCACATACAATCACAATCACACTCTTGGAAAAACAAAACACTCTGTGCCTTTCTGTGCCATTGTCTTATGTCATCCCACATAGTGTTCAAACATTATTCAACAAACACAGCTGTCATGTCCAGAGCACAAAGATCCAAACATCAAACCAAATTGCATGACTCCTGAAAAACGGTTATTAATTACCAGCTTTCAACTATCAATCTGTCATGAATTTTCAGAACTGATGAGTAATGGATTGACTATATAATTATGTTGATATTGAACTCTCTGGGGTCTTGCTAGCATTTGTATTTGTGTATAAACATACAGAACTTAATTAATGTAACACACACACACACATACAAATGCATAGAGACCTCTGAATAAACCTATACTATGAAGATATATTTCAGATTTATTTCTGTATGAAAAAAAATATTTCTTTTTTTATATGTAAACAATTATAATTACTATAATGATTTCTTTTGAAATAAATAATTATGCACTTACTTCCAGTACTCTTCACTAGGACTGGTCCTCTTGGTGCGGTTGACTATCTCAGTCAACCCTGACACAACAGCAGACACATTGGCGAGGGTGGCATTCATTCGTGGAGTGCCCGCCACTCCAATGCAGTCAGGAGTGTTCCAGGGGTTGTTACAGTACGTCCAGGGCAGCAGGTTTGTCATGGACATGAAGAAGTAATAAAATGCAATGCAAATCACCACATTGTAGTAAATCCCAATGTAGGTAGAGACCACCATCATTCCATAGCCCACACCTTAAAAGAGAGAGAACAACCAAATGACAATAAATTAAAGATTTTGAAGGATGTTTAGCTTTCAAGTACCCAGAAAGCAATATACTCATCTGCGAATCCTGTAATGTAACATCAAACATAACCAACACAACAGCCCACACAAAAATGTATATTACGATTGCATGATACGGTAAATAACTCTTGATGAAAATCTGATTATTTTGACAAATCCTTCAATATTGCCTTGCAATACAATAAAGCATTTAAACATATTCTACATTTCCCAATTTCAAAAGGGATGTGCAAAAATTAACAACTATGTAGTAAGTGGCATCTATTTCATGAATTAAACATGATCTGGTGGTAATAGAAATTCTGGAAAACACTAAACTAAAATAAACTAAACTAAATTAAATTATGAATGAATGAATAAATGTGAATAAGTGAGTGAATAAATGAAAAACTGCAAATCTTCTGTTTCAAATATTCAAAATATTGCTAAAAAATAAACAATTAAATTAAGATATGAGAAAGTAAAATTATGTGAAATGAGCTTGTCTAAAATGAGCTGACTAAAAAATTAACTGATAACTATAAATAAGTTTAAATATTTCTACTTGAAGAAATTACGCATGAGAACATCTTAAGCAAACCAAACTCAGACCACCTCCTGAGTGTGTGAGAAGTGCATACTGCACATATAGCAAGCCACACCATGAAGAGCGCATGTTTAAAAAAGATTTCATAGTTTAACATGTCAAACAAGTCATGCCATGTACTAAAGGCCAAACCAACCCACACAGATTTATCCATGACTTTTCAGTGTCAGACTTTTCATGAAAAAGTTTTAGATTTGCTCTCACACCTCCTTTAACAGACTCTTGCTCACCTTTAAACATGGGGCTGACCTTCCAGACTCCCAGGCACCCGAGGGAGGTAAACTGCCCAAAGGAGAGCTCCAGGAAGAACAGAGGGATGCCACAAAACACCAGCATGATGAAGTATGGGAACATGAAGGCACCTGTGACACACACACAACCACAGTGTTACATAACAATTACTTTAACCTGACACATTAGTATTCTAGCTGAAGACAGTCATGCAGCTGTTCTTATTTACATAAATGGTAGGAAACAAAAGTAGTTTAAAATGACACTAAGAATAGCCAAGTTCTTGTTTCTATTATAGTGTTCCCTAATGCTTATGCAAATACGTGAGTAACACCAAATTATGGCCTTGTGCAATGAGGCTGATGTGCCATAGGCCCCACAGTAGTCAAGAAGCAAGGCACTTCTTCCTGATGCAGTTAGGTGAGCATTGCTTGGATAATATTATGCATCTAATGAGTTGCAATGAATGATTTAAGATGCATACAGATAGTCCAGTAAAGTTTCATAAATAAACAAAAAGCTGCTGGTGCCCTGTGGGCCTAGAGGACCATAATCCATCCGTGTTTAAAGGGCCTGGAGTTCAGTTACTTATTTGAATTCTGGGCTAATTCAGGGTATGGCTTCTGATTAGAGGCAGCTCTAGGAATATGAGATCATGAGGCAGAGGTTTCTGGGCCAGGCCATTGGGGACCTGCTGCTAGAGACCCTTGCTTACTCTAGTCTGGTCTATTTTAGGTGAGGTGTGTTATGAGACTGAATACCAAAGGAGTACCCTTTTAAGGGAGTAAGGAATTTGGAAAGGACTCAGTGGTATGACTTACACAAACAAACCTTAAATACCATAAATTTACATGGGGGCAGTCCTAATGGACTCGTAATCCAAAGGTAGCGGGTTCGAGTCTTGGTAGCAGCAGGGATGTAGGTGGGGGGAATGAATGTACAGCACTCTCTTCCACCATCAATACCATGACTGAGGTGCAAGTAACCCTTAACTGCTCCCCGGGTGATGCAGCAAAAATGGCTGCACACTGCTCCGAGTGTGTGTGTTTCATTACTCGCTGCTGAGTGTGTGCACATGGATGGGTTAAATGCAGAGCACAAATTCCGAGTATGGGACACCATACTTGGCTAAACATCACATCATTTTCACTTTCACTTTTATCCATAGACTTATGAAAATGATTAACTTATACCTCCTCCATTCCTGTAGCAGAGGTAAGGAAACCTCCAGACGTTTCCCAGCCCCACTGCGTAGCCAACACTGGTGAGGACAAACTCAATCTGGTTTCCCCAGTTTCCCCTTCTGGAGTTTTCATCTTTCTTTACTGGCTCTCCCGGAACTGCTCCGTTCTGAAACACAGACACACATATGAATGAAATGAAAATGTTGATGTTCACCGCCGGGATCACTCGCTGAGTCAGAGAGCAGTAAACTAATTTTTTTTTTTTTTTTGGATACATAATATGCTTATGAACTGTGTTCAATCAACATCAAGATTCTAGGTTTAATATTTATGAGCATATGGGGAAATATATTTTAGGTGCTGAGAGGTCATTTGCTTAAAGTGGTCCTGAAAACTGAATTTTTACATTACATGGCCATCCAAGTCATCCAAAATGCATACACTTCATAAAAACATTAATAGGTTAAGTTTAGCTTGACACAAGTCAACTACATTGCCAAAACAAAAACAAAAATGTTAATGCCATGGTGAAGTGATATTGCACATCCAGCATGTGGAGCTCCCACAGAAATGCAAGTTTGAGTTTGGGTCGTCAATTCATAACTCCAGTTCCAATACTTCCTACAGTATAGCTCTCTATCAATAAAAACATGTTACAAGAGGAAACTAAAAGAAAGCAAGAAGTTAATCACATGTAAAAGTTTGTATCAATTTCGTGAAAACTCCTAAATTGAATGCAAGGACTGTTGAGGGCTCAGAGAGCATGCTGGAGCGCACTTGATGTTATCTGAAATTACCGTCATGCGCACAAGAAAAACATTTGGTATTGTCAGCCTGATTTAAAGTTTACTCTCTCCATCTGTTCTCATCAGATGGTCTTCATGTTGACCTCTAAGGCAAGCTCACGATCTGATCTAAGCACGCGCTCCATCCCCACAGTGAGCATGCTGCGGGAGATGAAGATTCAGCACCAATGCTCGCAATCTTTCCTGCAGCTCTGTGGATGAATCCAGACTGCACTTGATGATTCTAGTGAGCAATTTTGCTTTACAAAATGCATAGTTGACAACTATGTTGTAATTTTAAACTTGCCGTTCTATCATGAGTTTCATTGTGAGTTTATTGCATGTGAATATTGTAAAAGAATAAGAAAATCTTTAGATGATGTTCAACCGCTGTGATAGGCTGACTGTCTAAATATAAAAAGATTATGAGCTGGCTGTGTAACTATATTGAAAGGATTTTAATGGCAGCAAGAGTGTCAGCTGTAATGTTTTGTTTGTTTTTTTGCTTGTTTTAGGTTTGCTTCAAGTTACACAAGGCACTACACAAACACACACATTTAAACTCACTGCAGCATCTGAGTCTGAGCTCCCTGGGCCATTGCTCCCCTGCAGGATCACACAGACACATGTGCATCAGCAAAATTAACAATAATCCAAAGTTTGCCTTTTAGCCCAAATGAAATATTCATTTTGTTAAGCATTAAAATGCAACATTTCTTAAACAAGAACACAAAAACCCTAGTGATAATGCTTTTTGGACAACCACTTGAAATCTGAACCTGAAAGCAGTCTAACAGTACAAATCCAATGAAGCAGAGTGAGCAAAGCTGAGGAGGCATTTTCAATTCATTCTCTACAGGAGCTGAGTAAAGGACTTGCACAGGGGATTTTGGGATTGACAGCAAAGTAGAGCAAGTGGTGAGAGTGTCAAAACATTGAGAAACACTCCAATACAAATTAGATGTGGGGCAACCAAACACAGTAAGGTTAAGGCAGTGACATCTGTCATAAAAAATAGAAAGTATTCTGTAATTTCTAATGGATTATTGCAAATAAATCCAGTCATTGCTGCAAATGAATGCTTTAAAATCTGGTTTTCGACCATGTAATCTGAGACAACCCCAAAAGTGGCAAATCTCTAGCATTTTGAGTGGTATTGCAGGGATTTCTCCTGCACCAGTGGAAACATAGGGTAAGTGTGTTTTTAGACTTGAGACTGGGTGAAGTTCAGGAGGTGGGCAGCTGTGATGGGCTGTGCTGATAATAAGGAGGAAATTCAGAGTAGACTGAAACAGAACAGCTGGAAGATGGACCACCTTTAAATATGTAAACCTCTTCAACAAAATGCTACTAAATACTTATCTGCATCTATCCATCAATAACACTGCAGTCCAACATAAATTATAAAATGGAACTGTAGCTCTATGGCCCATCTGTTCTCACACACAAGGATATGTTGTGTTTACCTTCCAGTGATTCGATGAATTGTTCAGTTAAGTTTTTATCTGCTGCACTCTGTGATCCCTGTCCCTGTGCTCTGGAACGCCTAGGTGTTTCAGCCGTTGCCTTTTACTCCAAGGATCTGTCTTACTGAGCACAGAGTGTGAGAGAGAAAGATCGTCCAGCTGGGCCCATCTGCCCATTTATGTAAGGCCAAGACACTCATAAACACAAGATCTCAGGGGGCCTGAGTCAAAAAGAATGGTTGAGCTATTTGACATTCTAGAAAAGAAACAAATGAAGCAAGAAGGAAAAAAGGAATATAAAAAATGAGGATAGCAAAAAGGAAAAGGAAAAATTTACAAATCAAAGAAAAATGAGTGGTTCCCACTTCAAAAAAAAGAAAGACAGGAAAAAAGAAAAGATGTCCATAAAACTGTTTCAACAAAACAATTGCCTCATATAATCACATAACAGCACCGATCTAATTTTTCAGCAAAATTCTGTTCCACAATGCCTTGAAGCCTGTGAGTGACAGCAGCACAGCTCCCACATTGCAGGTGTGTGACCCTGTCAAGTTAAGAAGGGGTGAGAACTGACCTGTGACTTCTCAATTTAGCACACAGAATGCCTGGAGATGTTCAACAGATCCTTATCAGCTCAATGTGGGGTGTGCAAGTTTTTGGAGCATGAAGTTTTTTTTTTTATCTTTTCCAATAATTTTCTGATATAAACCATTACAGATTATATCATCTGCTCCAATGAACAGATAATAATCAAGAAGAATAGTTGATTATATAAAATAATAATTGATGCATACGATAAATCTAAATATTTCTAACAAAAATATAAATATTACTAAAAGGAAATATTTTGATTATATTTAAAAAATCTCAGATTACGTAACACATCAATTGTGGCAGATTATGTAACATACCAGTTGAAAAGACATAATAATATTTAGTTGCATTTAAACAATTATAAATGCAACCCTAAGAGAACTATAAATATGTTTAAGGTGAATAGAGAAACTGAAATTCTCACAGGGGAGCTTTTAATTTATTTTTGACCCCCTACAGATGGTTGATTGACATTATGTTCTCTGGTTGTGCATGTCAAATTTGCATCACTAAATAAACACACTTCACACATGAGCTCACCAGATTTCTCTGATTTCCGATTAACTAACCCTTTAAATACAGAATTAATCTATCAAAAGATTATTTTAAGATTCGTACTGAGAAGAGTGATGCCATGTTTACAGATTGAACATTCATTCTTATATAAACCCTCACTCACATGAAATCCCTGCACTCCCGAAAGGAAAGTCTATGGAAAAGGGAGATATAGTCTAAATACTGTGATGAATCAACGACTTCCTGCTCTCTGAAGTCAAAGACTCAAAGGTGTGGCCAATGGAGTGGCCTTGGCAAAAATAGCGCAGATTCCAAAACCCACTCCAGGCAGTGAAACTTCACAAGACCTCCACGGGTCCAAACATAAAAAGAGATTATATACCTACTGCTGATTAATGCTGCAAAACATTTCCCATCAAGCTGGTGAGTTTACAGAAAAGCAAAAAGAAGAAAAAAACAAATCAATTTGGTAAAAGAGCAAGAAAGCCAAAGGAAATGTGCTCTCAGCACTTCTGAAATAGCTAAACACCCAAGTCCTCTGGATTCACCGTACGGCAGATATGACCTTTCCCCTTTTTAAAACTCCCTACTGACCCCCAGATCACATTTCAAAGGCAGCATCCTCATCTTTCTATGCTGATGAGGGCTTAATTCTCCTCAGGAAAAGTAGGAACACACAACAGGCCTGTTCAAAGACCCCAGTAAGACGTTCACCTCTGGTTTGTTTATCAAGGTCAGAGGTAAGACCACAAGGGTTGTGACTGCTACCAAAAAGCCTTTTACTTTTACAGAGCTTCAGCTGAATCTCATGTTTCAGAGGATTTTAATCTTTTCCTACATTTTACAAGTCAGCTAAGAGGCATTTGTTATGCTAACTTTATGAAAAGCTATTGCACCAACATGTTAATTTCTATACCAGCAAATACGGTGAGTTTGTAGCAGGACAACCAGTTTGTGTCCCAAAGGCAGATAGGGATGGGTGGAAGGAGTGGTAGAAATCAAAAACCATCTTCAAGTAATAACAAGTCTTGACAATAAAGATGTAGAAGAAAAGAGCAAGGCAGTCCTAGCTAGTTATTTTGGACAATTGCAATTCAAGATAGATGAGTGTTCGTTATTTTACTTCTTTAGTTATGTCCCCCTAAAAAGCACTCAATGGGTAAACAAGGGTATGTTCATTCTCTTCAACTGGAATGAAATTAACCAGCGTGGACAGCCCTTAAAGAAGGCATTATCCAGTCTCTGTGAGGTGAAAGTAATTCTGCTAAAGATTCAAAGCTTCAGCTTCTCACCCTGTGAGCAGTAGGTCATATTCCCACTCTCTCATTGGCTTAAACCCTGGAAAACACTCTTCTCATGCTTGATCAATCATCTGCAATCGTGACTTGTCAGACAAGACAACCCCAAATCTGAACAAGGGGCACAAAAAACGGGGAAGTGACGATGGCCTCAGGACATTAGGAGTTTGCATCACTCAATCTACGCACATGCTGTCACATACACGTCCATACACGAGGATATGTTAATAAGACTGGCATAAAGCAACTTGCAAACAATCTGGTTCAACAAGTGTTCCCAATGTAAGAAATTGAATATGTAATTATTACAATGGGTAGATGATCCGGTTATTAAGAATACAGAAGCATCATGAAACAGAATAAAAGTTTGAAATATTCAGAGATATTAGTCTGCAAATTAACTCTGGATTACAATATATACTCACTGCCATTCAAACGTTTGGAGTCAGTAAGAATCTACAAATACGGACAACTGCATTAAAATATTGCACAACTGTTTCCAACATTGATAAAATTAGCCACAAATCAACATGTTAGAATGATTTCTAAAGGATCATATGACACTGAAGATTGGATTATGATTGCTGAACATGTAGCTTTGGCCATAAAACGGATAAATTATACCTTAAAACTAGATTAAAATTACATTTTTAAAACTATTTTAAATTATAATAGTATTTCACACATTAAAGTTTTTACTATAAAATCAATGCAGCCTTGGTGACTTCCTTAAAGGGTTCCCTATTATCCACTTTTAGGAATTTAGTTCAGTGTTGTAATGTGGTAAGTTTGGGCATAAAAAAAGATCCCATTAAAATATCATTAGAAAAAGTCCCCGCCTACAGAAATTCAATGGTTTTGTCGTGGTTTTAATGAATTGGGTTGAGAGCATCAGACAAGAAGACAACCGTAAGAAGAAATGGTTTCATGTTTTGTAATTTTGTATGTAATTCATAAATACTATTCAAATTGACAGCAATGCATATTTACAGTAACTTTTGAATTTCTGAAATAAACATAATACATTATACCGTTGCACTTATCTGTACATAGTAAAAGCAGTTATTTTTCAGCGGGTGTGCCCAAATCATGAGTCTGTATTCAGAAAAGCATGGATCAATGCAGACAACGTAATGTCTATCAGCAATCGGTGATGGAAAATGCAATCGTCTATCGACCCAACCCTAGTTACCACTCTAATATGTTTTGCAATATCTGTGCGTGCAAAAGTTCTTGTTCAATATTCTTGGGCTCTGAAACCAGCTCAAATTGATATGGTAATATTGACACCTTCCTTAACTATACCAAAACTGACAGAACTTGCTACTTTGGCAAGGGTGGGGCAGTACTGAAACACCATCTAAGCTGTTCTGCAATCACAACGCACTGGGATAGCTAACCATTTTTACAAAAACTGTATACTTATAGTATACCTTTAAGTTCACTTTTAGTATATTGTGCACTGCAAACTAAAAACATAGAGGTAAACTAGTACTCAAAGTTTGCTACTAAAAGTAAACTTTTATATACTAGAAAGTGGGCCAATTTAATCCCACTAAAAAGTATACTACTAGAAAACTGACATTTGTATACTTGCTATACTTAAAGTATACTTAAAAATATACTTGAACTTGATAAATTTGATAAAAATACCCAGCCCAAATTCAGTTTATAGTGTTGTTCACCCTCTTGTTCTATAATGAAAATGCCTTTTTGTAAACAAATAATGCTTTTCTGAACACCTGGATGAAGTCAAACACCTTATAGAATCCAGATCCAAACATGATGTATCTCAATAATGGAATGTTACGAGGACAGATATTCATCTCTGTAATTCCTTACGACATGTTGCTACACAGTTCTGGAAATGTAAAACAGCATTCCAAGAATGACCAAAACCATTCTAAAGGGAAATTGTGAGACTTACACTTTAGTGAATTCTCAAATCTAACTCTATAAAACACTTAAAAGTAAGAATTAAAGACAGTTACTAATCCCTTTAGTTCCCTAGTTCCTTCCTATAAAAAAACAATCTGAAATATATTCTTGAGAAGTTCCCTCAAAGACTGAGTTCGCACCCCCATGTTGATAACTGAGGCCTCAATATTCCACTTCCTTTGGTCTTACCTTTATTCTGTTCATTGTAAACCCCAGCTAGAAGTGCCTACTCAAACAGGAACCTACAGCATTCAGGCAAGCATCAGCATGTAAGAAGGTCCAGAGCAGACTGACATAGCTCCATGTGGAACCTACTGTATTCTACACTTGAGCCATGGGTGGGGAGTGGGGAGGAGCCTGAAGGTGTGGCTTAAGGGAGTTTCACTAGGTTACTACGGATACAGGTGCATCTCAATAAATCTGAATGTAGTGGAAAAGTTCATTTATTTCAGTAATTCAACTCAAATTGTAAAACTTGTGCATTAAATAAATTCAGTGCACTAACAATGAAGTGGTTTAAGTCTTTGGTTCTTTTAATTGTGATGATTTTGGCTCACATTTAACAAAAACCAATTCACCATCTCAACAAATTAGAATACTTTATAAGACCAATAATAAAAAATAAAAAAACATTTTTAGTGAAATGTTGGCCTTCTGAAAAGTATGTTAATTAACTGTATATGTACTCAATACTTGGTAGGGGCTCCTTTTGCTGGCGTGGCATGGAGGTTGATCAATTTGTGGCACTGCTGAGGTGGTATGGAAGCCCAGGTTTCTTTGACAGTAGTCTTCAGATCATCTGTATTTTTTGGTCTCTTTTTCTCATTTTCCTCTTGACAATACTCTATGGGGTTCAGGTCTGGTGAGTTTGCTGGTCAGTCAAGCACACCAACACCATGGTCATTTAACCAACTTTTGGTGCTTTTGGCAGTGTGGGCAGGTGCCGAAACCTACAAACCTTCTACAAAAAGCTGGTCAGTAGAAAGAAGCATGAAGGGCTCCAAAATTGCTTGGTAAATGGGTGCATTGAATTTGATTTTCAAAAAACACAATGGACCAACACCCGCATATGACATTGAACTCCAATTCATCACAGACTGTGAAAACTTAACACTGGACTTCAAGCAATTTGTGCTATGAGCTTCTCCACCCTTCCTCCAGACTTTGGTTTGAAAAAAAAAACTGGCTCTCTTCTGAAAAGAGGACTTTAGACCACTGGACAACAGTCTAGTTCTTTTTCTCCTTAGCCCAAGTAAGACGCCTTTGATTTTTTCTGTTGTTCAGCAAATTCCTTGACACGTCTGTGTGTGGTGGCTCTTGATGCCTTGACCCCAGTCTCAGTCCATTCCTTGTGAAGTTCACTCAAATTCTTGAATCGATTTTGCTTGACAATCCTCAAAAGGCAATTCCTTCTCTCGGTTGGTTGTGCATATTTTTCTTCCACACTTTTTCCTTACACTCAACATTCTGTTAACATGCTTTAATACAGCACTCTGTGAACAGCCAGCTTCTTTGGCAATGAATGTTA